>NW_018735109.1:0-28028 GCF_002204515.2 Aedes aegypti | reverse complement strand
AACTTTTATTTGAAGCCTTGTAAATTTGAACGGATTTAATGATGATCAGTATTGAAATGTTATTGAAATATGTGTGTAACGCAGGAAGTAGAGATTATATGCAATTTCCGATAAATACGCCTGTTCCAATTATTTCAGTGTGCTGTCCCATACAGTGGCGCATTTGTTTTGATGCGGTGAGCACCTGCAAAAACTACCTTTAATGATCCATTGCACTACAATGTTGACAAATTGTTCTTTATTTGCTGTGAGAACTGTCACCACATTGCTTTTGTTCGATGTGAGAATGTAATCATAAACAAAATTGCTGAGTAGTATGCACTTCCTTGTTGGACTAACGTTGACTGAAAACGCAAATGATGTCAAACAAACATCGATACGGTTTTATTCAGACGAAATTGACCTTCCTGTAAGATTGATTGTGCGTTGGCATTCGTGCATTCCGCAGCTAGTTTCTAGTATTGGCACGAGAGCTTTCAGCAACAACTCCACACTGAAAAGATTCTAAAAGCTCGATCAACGTGTTTGACACGTGAATTTTCACTAATTGTATTGTGAGTCCTTGTCATGATAGCACAGAGATGATAGGCATACTAGAAAAGTCTTTGCTATAGAACCAAAGACAATCCTTAACAGATTTATAGATTTTACACGTTATTTCACCTTGCCAATTGACACGATAGATTCACGTTAAAAAGAATTTGTATCGAACGTGTGGATTATTTTCAGTGCAACAATGATGAATAACAAACGTTAAATTCACATGTTTTTTTAGTGACTCCACCTTCTTTTGCCCCACTCGTTCCACGCGCACCATCACCACCATCATCGTAGATCCATTTTTATGCCAAACTCACCACAAATTCAAACTGACGGCAGCCTGTATTCCCCACTCGTGACCAAGCTGTCAGGCGCGACAGCCAGTTTCGCCTCAGTCTTGGTGGTGCATTTTTCCCGTTCGGATGTGTCAAACGCGCAGTGTCAACCGCAGTGAAGAAAAAATTGTGTTGTGATGAGTCTTGATGAAACCAAAATGGAACCACTGCCAACGGTGGCCGCGGTGACATCGCAAGTCGAGCCACAACAGGACACTGTTCCCGTCCAGCCAACCCCGCCGGCCGTCGGTGTTCGCATCCGGCCGAAAATTTGCGATGTTCGCAACTGCGATGCGAACAGTTTGCGCAACCCAGACCTGTTGTTTGTGTGCGTTCCGGGTCATAGCTACCCAGAGCGACGCTTCGTTTGGTTGACATTGATGCAAGCCGTCCGCGACAAAAAGCGCAGCTACTGTTGCTCGCGACACTTTAAGGCAAGTGTACCCTATGCGATGTATCGCGATTTCAAGATGGCTGACGATGCACAGTGGTCTCATTTGTTGACAAATGGCAATGTTTTGGAATGATTTTTTTTAGGGTGGCACCAATTTCATTCGTTAATGGGTATTGCTTCTTCATTACATTCAAACATTGCGGAAGTTATTGTGAGGAGATGATCGATGAAGAGAAATCAATGTAGTCACAAATAAGCCATTATGAAGCAACAGTTTCGAATTTATAGAAATAATGAATAATTATGTTAATTAGTAACTTGTATAGGTATATGTCTAGATCGTTTTTTTTTCCAATTTGATCTAGTCGAAACTAGTAAAGCAGCTTCGGAATATATTTTTTTTGTTTGCCATCTTGATGTGAAAACACTGGCCGAATATAAATTGGAGTCACTGTATGTGCTCCACTAACGGTGCCCTGCCGATTTTTTGAAAATAGTCAACTGCTAACATTTACTTTCCCACTTTCAGATTCCGGATGATTTTAAGGATTTCCAAGAGTTTATTTCGGCTCCGCCGGGCTACAAACGGCAACTGCTCGTCAAGAAGGGCGTAGTTCCGCATCTCAATATGCCCCCGCTGAACATGTCGGCTTTGCCTCCACTGACCGACCGGTGGCCCATGACATTGCCGGCGGGTATGACCGAAACGGAACAATTGCGCCACAATGCTATGCTGATGGGATCTAGGCACAATGCGGCTCATCCTCCACCGTCATCGAGGACACAACAGCAACAGCAGCCGCCGCCGCCGCGGATCCGATACAGTAAAGGCGTCCAAACGGAATCGACCAACAGCTCGGTCGGTATCGTCGGACCACGGAAGGTGCCTCCCAGTCTGCAGTATTGTAGGCTCTGCTTCCAGAAGCAGGACTTGGAACCGATCTTCACCGGGGACCAAACGCTCATCGAGCCGGATTTGATTGATAAGATTTTTGGCTGCACCGAGATAATGGTGAGTTTGAGTTTGTTATTAAATTTTGGAGGTGATCAGAGTGGTGAATTAAAGGTGTTTTGGTTTGTGATTGGATCGCGTTCACGTATGTATATCTGTTTGCAGCGGCTTTCAACGCTGCAACACGGAAACACCTTATACACGCTAAGTTTCAATTTCCAATATTTTTCATGCACGGCAACGCGGATTTACTCAAATCTGAGTTGTTTCAACACAAAACCGTAGTTGAGCCCAATAACCCAAATTTGGCTAAATTTCCAAGGCCTCCATTTCCTTTGCCTTTGAAGCCATAAGAAAAATTTACTTAACCTTTCAGTCGTCGCGTGGTTTGCCACCGGCTGAAGCACCACGCTGATGCTGTGTACGATAAGCGGGGTTTTTTCAGCACTGTTGTACAAAATACAACAGCGCGACGACTGAACTGTTAAATTTGGTTTGATTCAACGCAAAATTGAGTTCATTCAACCCAAGTTTGAGAATAATGCATTTACTCAAATTTGGCTTATTGGGCCAAACTATCCCCATTAGGTAGGTGCAGCAGTTTACGATAACATTGGTGGGGAAGAGAGAGAATACCGAGAGATTTTGGGTTGAGAGAATAATCGATATACTTATTTTTGGGTAAAGTCAACTCAAAAATTAGGTAAACTTTTTTTTTATCTTTATTAACGAGATTTTTAGCCCTTGGCTAGTTCATCTCGGGGGCTAGGTAAACTGTTTTTTCCGTGGGGTACTTTCGTACCCATTTTAAAGAAAAGTGGTTTAACTCATTTAATTCGCGACTACGAAACAAAAAGAGATTTACAAAGCACTCGCACTTATGGAAAACCTCGTAAGGAACTGTCATCGTGTGCGTGAAAAAAAAAGCAAAAAATATATCTCTGCTTGTTTTTCTCAAAGAAAACCTAAGAAAACATCAGCAGCTTCGTAGTCCCGAATGGGTATTGCCCATTTACTCATTAAAGAGTATTTGGTACGAACTTCAGAAAATGGGTAAAATGTACCCCTCATGGTTTTTACAAAAATGGGTAAAAAATACCCCCCTCTTGCTGGCACATACGGGAAACAGCGATTTCAAGTGGGGTTTTAAAATATAGCGGCGACACAACACATGTTTGATAATACTAAATTAGAATAATTTTATTGGATCTTCAAAGCGGTAATGTAAACTTTAAATCGTCGACTTCCTCGTTTGTCCACCAATTGGGTCCTAAAATGTTTGATGAAAACTTTTTTTTTATTTAATAACACGAAAGAGCATGTTACTGCAACTACTTTAGCATTTTTTGCCGCTAAAATAACGACTGTATCATGCTTAAACTTTAATTTAAAAATTGGGTCTATAAATGAACCTTGACACTTTTGATCATGTTTGACGTTCGCTCAGTCGACAAAAACACCACAGGGATTTTAGTTTAAACACTGGGGTTGTTCCTATCTGACATTTAGGAAAGGACACGGAAAACAAAATATACCCAAAATTTGAGTTTAAGCCAAGGGGTGTGACAAAATCTAAAGAAACATGAAACAATGTTTTTTGGACTTAAACCAACGGAAAACATTAAAAAATTGAATAAACTTGTGTTTTTGGCCTAAACATAAGCGTCTGGCATTAATTACGTAAGGGTTTATGGGGGAAGCGGGGGTTTGAGATTTCTTACGTGCCATACAATTTATTTTTAATTTTCATACAAAAAATCTTACCATGGAGGGAGGGGGTTGAAAAACCCTGAAAATTGTCTTACGTAATTAATGGACCGCCCCTTACAGGTTATCGGTTCACCTGGCTTCTGTTGGGGCGCAAACTCTACGGCTGAGAATTGCAACGCTAGCTGCAACATCTGGCCGCGTATTAACAGCCAAGTAAAGTAACGCTCCGATTAAGCACTGGTATTGCTTGTTATCGGACATCGCCTTACTACCTGCTCTGATAGGGTAGTAGCCGGTATCCAATGGGATCTTCGATCCCCTAGCACGGTCCAGGTTAAATCGGTTCGCAATCTTTAAAATATAGCCAAATGCTTGCAGAAATCTTGACAAAACCACTGCAACATTGTAGAATAAAATCTTAGCAGAACAGTTAGGGTTATTGCCGACCAAGGTCGAGGAGGAGTGTTAGAGTGCGACATGTCAAGCAATCCCCTAACGCAATTTGAATTGTATCCACCACCATAGTAGGCTATGCTTTTTTGAATTTTACTGCGTCGTGAATAAACTCTTTCTTATTCGTTTCAATCTTCAACCAAAGTAGTTCGTTCTTTGGCTCACTCCCATTTTCCAATAATCTTCTTTTATGTCCGTAACCATTTGGGTGGTACGAGCCCCCCCCCCCCCCTTCGTCTAATAAAAATAAATGAGAAACAAAAAATGAAATGAAATAACACATCCATTCCATTGGATTCTACTTCCGCTTTATCCAAATGATGATATTAAGGGTCTTTCATGATGTTAATAGCTGTAAGCGATTCTACCCCATTACCTCGAATGCCATCAACCCGAATTTCATTTCCCCGAATAACATTACCCCGAGTTCCAATATCATGGGTCTCCAATATCATTCGGGGTAGAGGCATATGGGATAATGGCATTAAGGGTAATGGAGTAGAATCGCTGTAAGCGCATTCCACATCATTAGGTATTTTGAAAAATCACTTAATCCGATGATTTTCTTTTATCCATGGACATACAGTCAACTCTCCGTAAATTCAATATTTCGTATCTCTATATCGAGTTATAGAATCATAGTAAATGTGGGAGGTTCGTCCTGGATATATCGGTGGTCCCATGAACCACAGTTGCTCTGTGTTTGTGTTCTATAACTCGATGGTCGTTTTAATATCGAGTTATGGAGAGTTTACTGTACTATAATAACTCAATTTTTTACTTGAGCTTGAGCTTGAGCTTGATTGGCCGCCCGTGGCTGCTACTCCAGTATCGCCAGATCAGCTGCACTTACACAAGGAATCAACCAGATGACTGCTTGGGATTAACAGTGTATAAGTGCTGGTGATCTTCTATTTTTAGGCAACAATGGTGCCTGCCACGTCAGAATGCAGACCAATGAGGGGAAGGGGAAGGAATTGATGATGCATTTCAACTGGCTCCCACGGTTGACCGTATATACACTGCGTCAACGCCAGTTCATGCGGGAAGGGTGAAAGGGTGGGGTAATTTTTATGACAGAGAGGTTTGCTGGTTTGGTTAGCAGACTGTCTATGTATCAGGCGTAAAGGAAGGCATGCTATAATGATGAACGAATGAAAGCGTAGGGAAACGGTTATTTTCTGTCCGTTCGGGTTCTAGCAAATGCTATGAACTGTGGTAGATACATCAACTGTGATATATTAAGAGTGGTAGAAAGAAGTAAGGGAAAGATACAACTACAAAGTACGAGGAAAGAGACGGGCCTAGGATTGATCCCATGACCTTCCGCTTATGAAGCAGAAGCGGTAGCCATTGGACCACCAACCCCGTCTTGTACTATAATAACTCAATTTTTACTGCCGAAGAACATGAATAGCAAATGTAACAACCAGTGTTTTAATAGTAGCTGTCGAACGAGACCATGAACATAATTATTATTATATTATTATAGAGTTTTGGCACTTCTCAGCAAAAAATGCTGGAAACTTTCACCTACCCCGGGCAATCTGTATGCCAAAGGGGATTAGGCTCTGTGGATCTCATTGGTCGGTTTAACTTATCCTTATGAGTCTGCTGGATGAGCTTCTCAGTTGTGGTGGTTCAGGAACCGTCTAACTATGCTGCAGGTTCCAAGAATCACCGCTTTTTGGATGCTGTGTAGCCCTTCTTCAATTCCAGCTCGTCTAGGGACCTTAGGAAGAGATTTCGGACAATTCCGGGTCGCTGAGAGACTACCGGAACTATAACGGACGTCCTCTATGGTGCCACATCTGCTTCAACTCCTCCGCCAAGTCGTCAGGTACTTCGCTATCTTGTTAGAGAACGTTGATTGGACATTGTGGTCCAGCGTGTACAGCGATGTCGATGAGTGTAACTCGGTTTTCATCCTTTTGTATTTAGACTACAATGTCGGGCGGTTGGGCACGGATGAGGACGTCCGTTCGATTGATCTCGCGATCCCAGTACAGCTTTATGCAACTATTTTCCAGAAACCGGTAGGCAGGTACTTGTAGTAGGGCACAAATCGATCCATCAAGTTGTGCTTAAGGGGCAAAGCTGTTGATGCACAATCTTGGCAACTTCGTTGTGACGATCGAGGTAGGCTGATCCAGCTAGTACTGAACAGCCGGCAAACGACATGCTCGATAGTCTCCCCTACTGAATTGCACTTCCTACAGCGGTCCTCCACGTCTTCGTGCAATATGTAGTGCCGATAGTTCTTCGTCGCAATTACCCGGTCCTGGGATGGGCTACCATGAAACCTTCTGTTTATTATTATTATTATATCATTATTATTATTTATTATTATTATATTATTATTATATAGTCCATCTGACAGCTTAGTCTACATGAACATTCAGAAACACTAAGATCTAATAAAAAAATGTTTAACTTTCTCATGAAAAACATCTACGGATACATTAAAATCAAAAACACTGACGACACTATTGAAAACGTTACACATGACTCTAATAAGAAAAATTGTCACCCTTTTGAAGGCCGGAACATGACTGAAAGCTCCAACTTTCAGGGAACTTTCCTATAGCTAGGCGGGCTCCACAAATTACGTAACGCTCGAAGGGGGGGGGGTATGCTCAAACGTTACGACTCATACAAAAATTTTAAAATTTCCATACAAAAAGCGTTACGGAGGGGGGGGGGGAGGCGGGTCGAAAATTTTTCAATTTAGCGTTACGTAATAAATGGATGCCGCCCTATAGATATTATGCAAAATGATGCGGAGAGGCTGGCACAACGAGGTAGCACATTGTTTTAGAATGATAGGGGGAATTCCATCCGGCCCAGCTGAAGTTGACGTTTCAGTTTGTTGAGAACAGGTCCGTCCCACTCGGGCTTAGATTGGGTATCACTTCTAGTACTGCATTTAGTCCCTCGGTAGTGCAAAAGGTACCCAAGTTTGACAGATCGCCAGTACACTTTTCACGGCATTCTAGATTACCTTATGAGCCATAAAATTTTGGGCTACTGCAAGGACATGGGAAGGTCTTCAATTTGTCTTTGGTGAGAATATCCTCACTCGGAAATTCTTGAAAGTTCAGGGGAAACTACATAAGTAGGAACGTTTCTTAGTGCTTCATGGACCATTTCGCATCTATAAGATTTTGCTGGAAAGCCTCAGCGAAATGTTTAACAAAAAAGTTGCAGCTCACTTGCAAGGAATTTGCCTCTTGCGATCCCAGAAACATGCCGCGTGGAAGACCACTTTGCTTCCGTTTGCTGTTGACAAATGACCAAAATTGTCGAGGATTCCGCTTCAAGTTTGATTGCGTTCTTCTGACGTGACTGTTATAAAGTTTTCGATTAAGTAATTTATATTTATTGGCTAGCTGACACAAATGATAGTTTCGTTTGGTCATTGTTTGAATAACGCCGCAGAGCAGCAGCACGTTTTCGCCTTAAAAGACGAAGATGGCTATTGGACCATGGCGGTTGAGGGCGGGGCCTAAAAACAGGAATGTAGTTGCGAAACATATCGATAAGTATTCTAGTGAAAGTGGCTACAGCTACATCCAAATCATGGATAGTTTGTAGTGGAGACCAGTCAGTCAGTGCTAAATTCAGAGCTTGGAAATCAGCCTTTCGAAAGTTGAACTCCCCTTTGTTGTCAGGTTCATCGAATCGCACAGGAGGCGAGCAGTCTAACAGAGAAAATAAAAGGTGGATGAAATGCATCAACTTTAACTAACGGCGCAGGAGCTGGAAGTATTTACAAGACGCATATTTATCGCCAGCTATTGAACGCCAGATCCAGAGTATTGAGTTTTTATCGGATTCAGCTGCTTCATGTCTAAAAGAGCCATTCCATCTATGAGAGCCGAGCATGCCACGGAAAAAAGCGAGTTTCAACAGGGTCAGGTAAGCCAAACCCCTGAGAAGCTCTGGTTCAAACTAAATTTGGCTGATTTGTAATCTCCAAAAGGATACTGATATCAGACGCCGATAAGCTATCAGAGACGACACGAATAGAATCGAGATGATCTTCAATTGTGCGGTGGCCATAGCTTTCTGGGCTGAAATACACAGCTCCGATACAGACATCAAATGCGCTAGAGTAATTCTGAACCAAAAATGGCACTGGTATGCAAATATATCGAAGTTTGTTCGAAGTCTCGCGATATAGATAAAGCTACTACAGTATATTTATTTGTATTATAATTCGCAGAACAGTCTCACTATGATTTTTGTACATTTTTTAGGTAAAATTTCCATATTATTTTAAATTAAATTTATTAGGCTTGTTCGTTTACTCAATCAATAGGGATTTGTTCGAAAATTAAAACACATTTTGCGGCAAACAGAGGCTCAAAATAGAGCGAAATTAGTTCCACATTTCAATCGTCTTTTTCCAGTTTGTCGGTTTTCCAACATGTGGACTGTTGGTGCAAATAGGGGCAGTGTAGGCGATTACTTTTCTTGTGCATAGTCTCCATAAGATATTAAACTGTAGATGAACCAGTCACGTACTGAAAATCTTACCAATAGTCTATTAATGTAACACAGAAAATCGTAGATAAATCCCTAACATTCGTCTCTTTCTCCACAGATTTCCGTTGAAAGTGATTTTCCTTCCTCGATTTGTACCGGCTGCTACAACAAAGTGCATGAATACGTCAATTTCCGCAAACTTGTTCAACAGAATGATAAATCACTTAGAGGCATTCCATTGCCCCCAATAAATTCTACATCTTCACACGTTATACCTACAGCACCGAGACAGAATAGCTTTGTGCGAACGAAAACCACTGTAGTAGTACAAAACAGACCTACCCAAAAGGTAACACCGATTCGTCCAGTAAATTCAACACCGCCAAGTTCTGTTCAAAGTGCACCTGTTACAGAACAAAGAGACGATCCACTCCTAGAAGTTCAACGCATAGAAAACGTTGAAAGATATCAGCGCCGACAAGCAACCATCGAAAGGAATCAACCGCTTCGTGCACAACGTGTACAAGATACTTTCTATCCGGTTCCATATCGCAGGCCAATAACCGAGGGTGTCACTATCGGCGATCCTCTTGCAAGTGCAGATAACGAACAGAAAACTCCATCGGACTCGGAAGACTCCCTTGCACCAGAAGGAGTTCAACTCAACGATCGGGTTGTTCCGGTCACCTTGATTCGTGTTCAACCGGATTCGTCTGAGAATGACGATACCAACGAAAGTCAACCCGTCAATACAAATCCAGAAACATCGCAAGATGTGACCATAAAAGAAGAGGAACCGAGTACTGAAACTTCATCTGAAAAGATCACTAATGACAATTATCATGACTCGCCTAATAATGTCATTAGACCCAGACCTTTACACCAAATGATGCACGGGTCTGATAAAAATAAAACGAACCCTCCAAATGTTCTGCAGGCTGTAAAGCTACTACCATCAGATACCGCTAAGGCTCTTGTCAATCAAAAATCTTCTCTTAAACCTGTCAGTACATTGACGAGAGGGATAACAAGCGGACGCTTTCCCGTTCACAGGATATGGAACACATTCGAAAAAAATAATCCCAAGTCACATATGGCTCGAATGCTTCCTAAATCGTTCAATCGTGCAGTTAGACTACCAGGGGTGTTTTCTAGTTTGATTCATAGAGCTAAACTGCCTCAGTCCGCAACATATTCGCCCAATACTTCTAATAAATCCACAATCCCGAAACCGCTCTCAACCGCTTCATCAAATTTGGGAGAAACAAACATCTTCGCCGCAAGCGCAACCTAAAGTTCAAAAAACACTAACGATAAAACATTCCACACCATCGCCCGGTTCCTAAACCGAAAGCTCCCGTAGATGCACCAAAACAGAAGGAAAACAGTACTTCTGATACTCCCTCTGTCCCTGATGTGCCTTCCAGTTCTACCAAAACCGTTGCTAAATCTTCTGCTGCTTCACCTGTACCCGAACCCAAATCTATAAAACCACTCTCGCAAACGAAAGATAAAGATGTCTCTAATAACACACGCCCCGATCGTGGTCATTTAGCGGTCGTCCTGTCAAAACTTCCTGCTATACCATCCCTTCTTCCAATTATTCCAAAACCCCAAACCATCAAAAGCTCTTTCGACACCGGAACAAAAGAACACCAACAATATTGGCACACCATCAGCACCTGATTCAGTTCCGGAATCAGCATGCCCCCTTCCCCACGATCATCACGCGTTCGAAAGGTTCCGCTCAAGTTCCAGAACACCGTTGGATTCCCTGTACCGAAGGTCATCACCGTTAAATCGGACCCGGACTCGCCAGATATCGAATCTAAAAAGTTCCTCTAGAAACTCCAAAAGAACAAGTTGTTCGCGTCACTCGAAGATCAGCCGTGATCGAACAAAAACCTGCGATACGCCAACCGATAAAAAGAAACCAGAATCAAGAGAAGCGGACAATCAAGAGCAAACCAAAAGAAAACGACTCACTCAAAGAACCTACGCGGAGTAACACGAAGATCTGATGTAGCAATCGCAAACTAGAGGAACCACAACAACGCTCTAAGCCGCCAAAACGGAAATCCGATGCGAAATGGGAAATGAAAGACCAAACAGCGCCACCGACAAAATCTCCGAAACTGGCGGATCAACCCAAAACGAAAAAAACAGCCACAGCAAAAGCCCAAGCAAAGTCAGCGAGCCAATGGTGCTGAACAAAGCGCATCCGCATCATCAGCAAATGTTGCGACGACGGTTGAAACAGATCCACCAGCACCAACAGCGAAAGCTGCAAAACCGAGGAGAAGACAAGAACTGGAACGAGCCAAAACGCCGGTCTTTTCGCAGGACTGGAAGTGCCCGTTTTGCACCAATAAAGTGTTTGAAGAGAAGAAGAGACTGGTTAAGCATCTGCGCAAGCGACATGCATGGATTATGCTCTGGTGCGACAACAATTGGCTATATACGGTGGAAATTGGCGTCATTGAATGTTTATGCGTTTAGGATTAGGTTTACTGGAATTAAATTGTTTCTAAAGTAATGTTATGTAAATAATGCACCATATCTTCGCTTCAAAGCTAGTTCCATGCAATGATTGATGACTTTCTTGATACTGCTTAAATATGGAGTCCATCATTGCAATCCGCAGTTATTTTTTTCTTCGTTCTAATGTAATTTTTTTTTATATCGGTAGGGTAAATGTTCGAATAGTGGAGGTACTAAGATTCAATTAATCGTAAAAATTCAAAAAGTGTAATAAATGAGTAGGGCGATCCAAAATTAAAATAAATTAAAATCCAATCTTCCGTATCTTCCATACCATCCTTATCATAACAATAGTGTTCTGTGAAATTTTCAGCTTTCTAGGTGGGGATTTAAAGGCAGCCCAAAGACGATGTAGGTTTATCTGGAAAATACTTTGGAGAAATTTTGGAAAATGTTCCAAACACGTTGTACTGGAATGTAAAGTACTTAGTACAAATTCATCGTCTCATAGTGAAAACTTATTATTCAAACCATAATAAAGGAATTTGCTGAAGAGAGCAATTCAATCCGACGGATTGGAGAAGAGATATCCATGAATTAGTTTGGTATTATTTAGCTTCACACGGGATTATAACCCTGCAAACATTTACAAAAACCCCAAACAAAATTATCTAAAAAAAATCAGAGGGGGTTGTGTACAAGACACGACCGCATGACGTTAACTACGCCAAGTGGTTTTTTGCATTTGAATTTTAGTCGATTTTCATAGTTGCAGCCTTCCTTTAGTGCAAACTCTAACATAATATCGTGACGGTCCCAACATTTTAGAATTTTTAATTGACACCCAGTATATTGCCGTAAGATGTAGTTAACATCAAAGAAGAATGAGCGAATAAGCTGAAAATGGTCTGCTTTTATAGTGCGCTTCCCAACCCAAAAGAATCGTGGAAGACAATATGAACGAGTTTGGTTGCGTAAGAAAGGGGTCGACATTTTTCCAATTTTCGACAGTCTATCGTCAAAAATCAAAAGTTTTATCCATTTGAATAAAATGTTGTATAAATTTCCGACCGATTGGTGGGAAAATATTGAAAATCTACTGATAAATGGCTGAGTTATTACCATTCAAAATCTTACATAATTTCGTGACAGTCGAACATTTTAGATTTTCAACTGACACCAGTATATGGCCGTAAGTCGTAGTTAACGTCAAAAAGATTTGTTTCTTCAGCAACATCATTATGGTTTGAATAACTGAGTTTATATGGGGTGATAAGTTTGTTCTTACAGTACTAACGTTAGATACTGTAGTTCTTACAGTACGTGTTTGGAACATGTTTCCAAATTTTTCCATAGTAATTTTCAACCTACATAGTATTTGGACCACCTTTTAATCATCATCTAGAAAGCTGAAAAATTCACAAAACACTATTGTTATGGTAAGGAAGATATGGGAGATTGGATTTTCAAACATTTTCGAATTTTATATCGCCTTATTGTACATTGTATATATTATAGTTGGAACGGGAAGTAACGACCCTTTACTTTATGAGAAAAATAATGTAATCAAATAAATAAAATTGGCAAACTCGCCCACCTCGAAGAAAAACCATAATCGCCAACACACGTTTCCATGATCCTCGTCGCCACTTTTATATCCTGCAAATAAAGAATAAATAATATGTTAATCAGTCCACAGTCCCGGGAAGTCTCTCTTCTGCAATTACGGCAGCCAGTATTAATAGCTCAGAAATTCCGTAGATACGAACAAATAAAATGTACCAGAGTCATGAGGAATATCACTTGAGATAGGTAGACATGACAGGTAGCTCTGATTTTCTTTTGTTCTATGTTATTTGACAGCTCGGAACTCAGCCCGATTAGTGAAAGTATTTCACTAAGTGGGCCACAGGTTTAGTGCAACGAACGAAAATTGACTGTATACTATCACTTCACAGAACCGCTTAGGGCCGTTATTCAGGCTAGACGATCTCGCTTCAGGTGATGCTCATACAACCTCAAGTGAAGCAGATGGTAAGGGTTCATTCATTTATTTCATAACGCTGAAATTGGCCAGTTTGGGCACCCACCCACCCCATTGTAACGCTTTTTGTATGAATGTTATTCAATTTTGGTATGGGCCGTAACATCGCTAGGACACCCACCCGCCCCCTCTAGCGTTATGAAATTTGTGAATGAGCCGTAAGGTTCAGCTTCCACAAAAAGCTTCAAATAAGCTTGAGGTTGAGGCTGAATGAAATCGCCAAAATGATATGAGCCTATGCATGCCATAAAACGTTTGGCTTTTGCGGTGCGCCCTGTTTTCAAGTGACCCGTGAGAGAGAGCGAGACAGCACCAACACACGGCGCACAGTAAAAGTCATGAGAGCAAAAAATTTATGGCACGTACAGAGGCTCATGTTTAGCAGCTAAGAATTCGAATGCTTACTTTTGTTCAAACAAAGGCTGTTTTCAATTAATGATAAAAGCGTTTAAACCGCTTAACGTTATTACCTGTGATGGTTTTAGTAAAACGTAATCAATCATCAATGACGTGAAACAAATTCTCTGTTCTTGACCGCTAACAGTGCCGTTCTCTTTATTATTGCGTTTGGGCCTTAATTTCCAATTTGAATTTAGGTTTTTAAAAAGCGCTAATGAGCCTATGCATGCTATAAACGTTTGACTCTTTACTGTGCGCCCTGTTTTCAACTTGCCCGTGAGAGTGAGCGAGACAGCACCAACACACGGCGCACAGTAAAAGTCAAAGAAAAAAAAATTAAGGCACGTACAAAGGCTCATGGGCCTCTGTACGTGCCATAAATTCTTTTGTTCTTTTGGCTTTTACTGTGCGTTTTGGTGTTGTCTCGCTCTCTCTCTCAGCGGGCAACTTGAAAACAGGGTGCACAGTAGAAGTCAAACGTTTTATAGCATGCATAGGCTCATGGCTGCCGCGAACAGGCTTCCTTTCTGGTAGGAATAAGCCAATTTGACGTTTGGCTTGGTCGTTTTCTATAGTGGTTGTGGTAGATAGGAATCAACCAAGTAGGCGCTGTTGATTGGAAGAAGGAATTTTGTCGAGCTGTCAAGAAGTGCAGACGGAATTCTCTGAAGAACCCACCACATATTGGCGACGAGGATGGGATGCAAATCACAACCGATTAATTTGGCTACAAAATGCATTAACAAGAGCATCCAAATAATGAAAAGAGTAAAGGTAGTGCAACCACAATGAGCAGCACCATTTCCGAGGGGACACTCACTGAACAGCCCGGGATCGTGATCGACGGATTCCAGCGCGTTGTTTGACAGCGGCGGATTCTCCATCTTAACGAACAATTTGTTCGGGTCCAGATCGTTAGGAATGCCCTCGATATTATATGCAACGAGTGTGTAACCACAGACAAAGTGTAACCATTGATGGCAGAGTTCTCAAGAACAATCGATTCGCGGATGTGAACTCCGGGACCAATAGTCACTCCGAGATCGACGGATACATGGTGTGGCTATCGGATGAATGCGTACATTCGGAATGATACCTACGTCCGTAGCTGATATATAACTAGTCGCTTCCATGTGCAAGATAAGTATATTTGGTGTATGTGCATTGTCCTTCTAGACAGTCTAGTTGAGTCTTTTCCCACGCCTTTTCTAGACTTCCCAATTGTACCAAAATATGTCTGGTTTATCAATGCGACCTGATGTCAATTTACCGAGATGAGTCGCAGAAGAAAATCTTGACGCTTTTGTGGAGAATCGGTAAATCCATTTCTGAAGTTTAGTTGAGCTAAAGTTCCAGCATATGATGTAAAAGTAATGTTTGAAATCGTTTCGCTGGGTCACATGAACTGAAGGAGGATGACAAAAGCAGAGAGTACATTCCATTTTGAATTCTCTGGAGAGATGGAAGAAATCCCCAGGCAACTAAAAGTCTCTAACGGACAACGAATTATCCGTTTATTACTAAGTCCTGACGAGCAACGCGTCGCCAACGCGTTGGCTCGAAGAAGGCAAGAATAAGTCAAAGACCTTAATGGACAACGTGAAGTTGCGTTAGTTCGAAGAAGGCACGTATTATAGAAAGTCCTGACGAGCAACGTGCCACCGTTGGCTCGAAGAAGGCAAAAATAAATCAAAGACCTTAACGGACAACGTGAAAATGCGTTGGTCCGGAAAAGGCAAGTAAGAGGCAAAGACCTTAACGAGCAACACGCCAAAAGGAAACATAGTCCTTCCTTAAGGTTAAGACGAAGAAACGGACAACTCGCCAATCACACATTGGTCCAGAGAAGGCACATTGAATGTTCATTTAATTATTGTTTTTCAGGACCCTAATTTACATTACGACATTAATTTTAAATAGGGTCCTAAAGCCCTGTCCCAATTTTGGTTGCCAAACGCTTAAGTTTAGGTCAAAAACATATGTTTACTCAATTTGCTAATGTTTTCCGATGGTTTAAGTCCAAAAACATTTTTTAAGTTTGTTTTTAATTTTGTCACACCCCTTGGTTTAAACTCAAATTTTGGGTGTATTTTGTTTTCCGTGTCCCTTCCGAAATGTCAGAAAGGAACAACCCCGGTGTTAAAAAGTTGAACCCCTGTGGCATTTTTGTCGACTAAGCGAACGTCAAACATGATCTCAAATGTCAAGGTTCATTTATGGATCCAATTTTTGAATTAAAGTTTTAATATGATATATCCGTTATTTGAGCGGGAAAAAATACTAAAGTAGTTGCAGTAACATGCTCTTTCGTGATATTAAATGAAAACAAGATTTCATTAAACATTTTAGGACCCGAGGGGGGCGACACATCCAGATAACCTATTAGATGATCTTTTAGAAAAAGTGAGCTTGTTCAGATCGGTGCATTTTTATCCGATTTTTTTCGCTCCGTGCGCTGGCATCTTCTGTCAAACGATGAGCAAAGATTGACAAGATGCACGAAGATGCAGATGGATGGAAGGCGAATCAACGATGATAACAGTGATTATTGGCGTGGAAACTCATTTGGTGCTGGCGTTAGCAATCGTTTCTAATTTTTTTTTACTCGAAAAAGTTTTCTAAAAACAGGTTTGAAGTGTGAAAATTGAGAATTGAGATGCTGTCCGTATTCAACATACCTAAATTCGTGGCAGTTCCTAGTGTTCTTCAAAGGTGGTCACCCATTGAAAAGTGATTTACTGTATGAAGTCCGTTGACTACTCATTCTGGCTTGCAGGAGGTAAACACAACCAGAAACATTAAACAGGCGCTGTATCTACATAATTATCATTCTATTCTACAGCAAAATGAATGCAGGTTTTCGAAATTGTGGAAATAACAAATTCTTCCGGCCGTACACCTCTTACAATGGTAAACAGTAATCCAATTTCATATCCTGTGTTGGAATCGCAACTGGTCTCTGCTGATGTCCCAATACCATCGCGAGCAGCGGGGAGCTGTGATCTAGTGTAATTAACCTGTTAATTAAAAGCTTCGTCCAAGTATTTATCTTTCCGGGAAATCTGAATTGCATGCAGCCAGCGAAAATATCGGCAGTTCCGCATTTCTTAGTGCACATAGCTTTTAAGTAAAGTTTTGTTTATTTTTCATATAGAAGATGATCAATAAAGTATACGTTGGAATAGACCATTTCCGTGATTTTTTTATTGGCTTATATGCTTTCTGTCAATTTATTGAACAAACTTTCCTAAGGAACCGATATGTTTTGAAGCCTTTAACTGTTAGAAAACAATGAAAAACTTGCGGCACGTTAGTTCACCCCTCGGTCCCCTACAATTTGTTTCACCTCGAAAAAATGCAGACTCCTTTTTCCCCTATGATTTTGCCATCACGTTGTGGTGAATTTACGATCGGCTGGCATGACCAGATGATTTTGTTTATGTTTTCATTCATCATAATGGGTTCCGTTTGCGGTTTCGCTTCCTCCTTTCTTCACTGCTCCTGAAGTCTCCGTAATCACGCGGAAACCACCTTCACCACTTCGGCCGGTTATGACCGCACCCGGCGAATACAACACGGTTCTGTAACGCAGGATTGTAGTCGACAGATGCCTGATCTCACTGCTTTCAAAGCAGTGCTTTGTGCCGACGAGGATTGAAGGGATTGAATATGTCGGAGATTCCCGCCTAGAGGCAGCAACAGCCGCACAAAATTTCCTTACGCGGCTGTTGATAGATTAAGGTATTTGTCGGCATGAATAGTAAAAAATAGCCTCTAATAGAACTAGCGGTACCGTAACTGCTGGGTGGATGAGAGATTTGTTGTTAGGGGTGGTTTTGAATTTTGAATCTGTGGAGGAAAATATATTTTCCTAAAGGAAGACTTGAATCGGGTTGGAGTTGGAAACTATTATTCAGAACGGTTTGCGCCAGTTCCAACCTGGTTTAAAAACGTTTGTTTGAGTAGTTTCGGTGGCGCTCCTGTTTGGGGCGCCCTGACCGGGATCACGGTCAGTTTGAGCGCGCACCTGATTTGACGTTTGCAAATGTAAACAAGCATCCCAATGCAGGGGTGGAATCGAAAAACTGTTGCAAAATCACCACGCTGATACCCATAGGGTTGAACAAACTGTGCCGCATCTCGAATTATTTTTCAAAATGTGGTGAGTATCCATGTTTCAAAAATTTATAAGAAAATCAGGAGTGCATGATTGTCTTTCGAAGAAAAATACAAAAACTGAGAGTTAGATCTGACGGAAATGGTCTATTGTGGCTATGGGAACGTACCTAAATTTCAGCTTGGCGACAGAGGAGCAAGTTTATTTATGAACATATTTGAGAAATGCATTTTATATCGCTATTTTCTCATCCCGAGTTTTACTACCACTGAACTGTTTGGATCAATCGACATCACATAAGCGTTTATTTTTCGACCGGTGTATCTGAACTTGGTTGATGAATCCTAAAGTTTGGTATCCGTCGATACTTCGACTTTTTGGCTCGATCTAAGACAATGTTCTGTGCTGAATAGTGCCTAAAGGGGATTGGTAAATAAAAAAATACCAGGTTTTCTTATAACTCACTATACTCATACCTAATTATTGCATAGGATCTGAAAGTTTCTGGCTCTATTCTTACCATGAAATCCGTTTCCTTGAGGATAAATAACCATCTTCAATCTGCAATGTCGAATTGAGCTTAGTGACAAAATATTGCTATTATTTTCATTGCGTGGCGTGATTGAATGTAATCTGAATCAATCCGTTTAAAACGATCACGAAGGATGCGGGATAGGCGAACGAGATGCACGAAGATAGAAAAGATGTGAGAGAAGATGTCACAGATCATACACTGGAAAAAGGTGCGTGATCATTTTTGAGCTTGCTTGAAAATATTCTTAGAATCTGAAATATCTGGATGTGTCGCACCCCTCGGCAGAGCCAGAAGTGGCTTTTGAGCGGCCCTTTAAATCGACTATAGAACCGACTTGGTGCCGATTCTTACGGCAAACTATAGTTAAACGAATTGGTGAAATTGTTCACAGCCTAAATGGGTTCTAGAAACCCATTTAAAGGGTACTTTCTGTTGCAAATCGAAGCAATCCATGATTATTTGAATTTGTAACCAACGAATACCTTCTTATGTACCCACTCTCTTATGTACTATAGTATAGCCACCTAGGCAATACCATAGCAACACTTAGCAACGTAGGTTGTTGATTAGTAATAAATTTTCATTATTAGTTAGACGTTCAACCAGAACAGTCGAGTTTTACTTTACTCTGCAAGAGGTTATGGGCCCAGTATTGGCCATAGCCAAGAAGAAAATTTTTTTTTTTTCTCAAGAAGTGAAGCCACGTGGAAGAAGTTAGTTCAAGATGACGAACGGTCAGCAGGTGAACGGAAGCGGAGCTGGATCGCAGGGCACTGGAAGCGGAGGACTGTCGGCCGCTGGAGGCGGAGCCGGAGTGCCGGCCGCAGGAAACGGTCGGATCAATGCGGTCGCTCTATCGTCCATCGAGAAGCTGAAGGGGCGTGAAAACTACACCACGTGGGCGTTCGCCATGAAGATGACGCTCATTCGAGAAGGTTCCTGGTACACGGTGTCGCCAGCCCAAGGCCAGGCTATCGATGATGAGGTCAGTTTGCGTGCGTTGGCCACAATTTGCTTGAGCCTGGAGACGACGAACTACAGTCTCGTCCAGGACGCAAAGGATGCCAAGGAGGCCTGGGACAAGCTGCGGAACGCTTTCCAGGACAACGGTCTGACGAGGAGAATCGGGTTGCTGAGGAAGCTCACATCCATTCGGCTGGACGAGTGCGGCAGCGTGGAATCGTATGTCGACGAGCTGATGTCCACAGCGCATAAACTTGTGGGAATCGGCTTCAGGGTCGACGACACATGGCTTGCTGCATTGTTGCTGATGGGACTTCCGGAGCAACTACGAACCCATGATTATGGGACTTGAGGCGTCGGGGACTGCGTTAACGTCGGACGCGGTGAAGGCAAAAATTTTGCAGGACGTGAAGCTGCCGAGTGGACCCAAGACCAGCGGCGGTGACGGAGCGTTGTACTCGAACCCAAAATCGAGGCGGCGTGGTGGCAACAATGGTCCTACGAAGAAGGATGACACGTGCCACAACTGCAAGAAGCGGGGGCATTTTGCAGCCAAGTGTCCACAGAAGCAAAACTCACCAAGAACGGCTGGCAAAGCTTTGTGCAGCGTTTTTGCGATGGGCGAGGTAAGCGATAAAGAGTGGTATTTCGATTCCGGCGCCACGTGCCACATGTCTCGGAGTGGCGATGGTTTCGTCGAGCAACACCGCATGGCGCACCCGGTGGCAACGGCGAACAACGGCAGCATGATGTCAGTCGCGAAGGGTCTGGTCAAGTTGGATCTCTCGGAAGGCCCGATCGAAGTGAAGGAAGTGCTGCAGATTCCGGAACTGGCCACCAATCTCCTATCCATCAGCAAGATTGCCAAAAGGGGCTGAAGGTGGTCTTCGACGCGGACAAGTGTGAGGTTCGTGAGCACGATGGGATCGTGATCGCATCCGGTACGCAGTCAGGCGGCCTGTACAAGCTGAACCGGAAGCACGAGCAGGCAATGCTTACACCGAGCACTGGTATCTGGCACCGACGGCTTGGTCACCTCAATCGTCAGAGCTTGCGGAAGCTGATGGCGATGGCAGACGGCATCGAGTTGGCAAACGACGTCATCCCCGAGTGCATCGCTTGTATCGAGGGTAAGCATGCACGTAATCCTTTTCCTTCCAGTGAGTCGCGAGCCGAAGGGCTATTGGATTTAGTCCACTCGGACCTGGTCGGACCCATCGAAGTTCCATCTGTCGGTGGCAGTCGTTATGTGATGACGTTCATCGACGATGCGAGTCGAAAAGTGTTCCTCTATTTCCTGGAACGAAAGAACGAAGCGTTTGGGGCCTACGAAAATTTCAAGGCCATGACCGAGCGCCAGACAGGGAGGAAGTTGAAGGTTCTGAGGACGGACAACGGGACCGAATACGTCAACAAGACCTTCAGGACCAGCATGGCGAAAGATGGAGTGCGGCACGAGAAGACTTGTCCGTACACCCCTGAGCAGAACGGGGTAGCGGAGAGAATGAACCGGACACTCATCGAGAAGGCCAGAAGCATGCTAAACGATTCGCGCCTGCCAAAAGAATTTTGGGCCAAGGCGGTTTCAACGGCGGCGTACCTCGTCAACCGAAGCCCGACGAGGTCACTCCAGACCACTCCTGAAGAAGCTTGGACCGGTAAGAAGCCGGATTTGCAACATTTGCGCATTTTCGGGTCGCTAGCACTAGTCCACGTCCCGAAGCAACGAAGGAAGAAGTTCGACGCCAAATCCCAGAAAGCCGTTTTCGTAGGATATGCCGATGGTACCAAGGGGTACCGTGTGTACGATCCGGTCAAGCGTTCAGTCCAGATCAGCCGTGACGTGATTGTGGTTCAAGAGGGAGAACCGCAAAATTTGGTCGGAATCAGCGAGGAACAGCAGCAGATACAGTTCATGGAGCTGTACACAGTTGACGAGCCGAACGCAAGTGGCGGACAACACCCCGGTTGTGGAACCGAGTGTCGGCGACGACGATGTCAACGAAGACGATTCTGAGGAGTCGGCTGCATCCGATAGCGGCTCAAGTGATCTTGAGTTCATGGACCTCCTGGATTCCGAGAATGAGCCTGCGCTCCCCGTCGCAACTTGGTAGGCCAGCTGTTGAGCAGCAAGGGCTTAGGCGCAGCGACCGGGAGCGCCGAACCCCAGGCAAGTATTCTGATTACGTTACGTATAGTTCGTTTTCTGGCGAAGTTGTTTCCCCCCAGTCCACCCCGATGTGCCCCAAGACGTCGTTCGATAACCCGCAAAGCTACGAAGAAGCCCTCAACGGACCGGATCGCGAAAAGTGGATCGCGGCCATGCGTGAGGAGATTGCAGCCCTGGAGGAGAACGAAACTTGGGAGCTGACCAGTCTTCCTAGTGACAGGAAGGCCATCCGAAACAAGTGGGTCTTCAAGACGAAGCGAGGACCAACCGGTGACATCGAGCGGTACAAGGCGCGCTTGGTGGTGAAAGGGTGCTCACAACGGCCAGGCATCGACTTCGACGAAGTGTATTCCCCGGTGGTACGGTATTCCACCATTCGATACCTTCTGGCGCTGGCAGTGAAGCACGACCTTGACGTGGAGCAGATGGATGCCGTCACTGCGTTCCTTCAAGGGGAACTATCGGACGAGGTCATCTACATGGAGCTACCGAGAGGGTTTGCTGGCACCTCGAAGCAAGTGTGTCGGTTGCGAAAGGCACTTTACGGGCTCAAACAGTCGAGCCGTGTCTGGAACAACCAGCTGGACCAGGCCTTGAAGAAATTCGGACTGGAGCAATCGAAGGTCGACCCGTGCCTGTATTTCCGGATCGACGGTGAGAATATGATTTTCGTCACAATCTACGTGGACGATTTCATGATCTTCACCAACGATGCCAAGCTGAAGCAGAAGTTGAAATCGTTTCTGCACAACTGCTTCAAGATGAAGGACCTCGGCGAAGCGAATTTCTGTCTGGGACTGAGGATCACGCGGGACAGGAAGAATGGCAAGCTGTGGGTAGATCAGGAGCACTACGTCGACAGCATTTTGCAGCGGTTCAACATGGCGAACTGCCACCCAGTCTCCACGCCAGCGGAGGCGAGTGTCAAGCTGGACAAGTCCATGTCCCCGACGACACCGGAAGAGACGCGCGAAATGAAGGAGGTACCCTACCAGGAGGCAGTGGGCTGTCTCACGTATCTGGCGCAAACGACGCGGCCGGATATCAGTTTCGCGGTCAACCAAGTTAGCCAATTCAACGCGAATCCCGGACGTACCCACTGGAATGCTGTCAAGCGCATTATGCGGTACCTGCGAGGCACCCGATCGAGCCGACTGACGTACTCCAAGGAACGTTGCGCGGATTTGGTTGGCTACACAGATGCCGATTGGGGAGGAGAGCCGGATTCCAGGAAGTCCACCACCGGATACGTCTTCACGTTCATGGGAGGAGCTGTGTCGTGGAACGTAAAACGGCAACCAACAGTTGCATTGTCCTCGTGCGAAGCGGAATACGTTGCGCTTTCTCGCACGGTCCAGGAAGCACTTTGGTGGCACCACTTCCAATCGCAGATTTTCGGCGTGCGAGCGATTCCCATCCGGTGCGACAATCAATCAGCCATCTGTATCGCACGGAACCAAGGATACAATCCACGAACGAAGCACATGGACATTAAGCACCATTTTGTCCGAGATGTGCTGGATCAAGGAGTAGTCGAACTGGGCTACGTGAACACAAAGCAGCAACCTGCCGACGGATTCACCAAGGCCCTTGTAAATCAGAAGCTGGAAGAGAATAAGAAGTTAATTGGATTCGTTGCTTAAGGAGGAGTGTTGCAATCGAAGCAATCCATGATTATTTGAATTTGTAACCAACGAATACCTTCTTATGTACCCACTCTCTTATGTACTATAGTATAGCCACCTAGGCAATACCATAGCAACACTTAGCAACGTAGGTTGTTGATTAGTAATAAATTTTCATTATTAGTTAGACGCTTCTCGATCAGACTGCGCTATCAACAAGTTACTGAGGCTGAATTTGAAAATCAAATCAATTTCTAAACTACAAAACGTATCAATTCCGGAAATGACCGACCTCGGCGAACTAAAGTAAGAAGGTATGCCCCATGAATGCAATTTTCAATAATAATCTCACTCTTGCAGCCGGTGCCGCTTGTGCTCCTCTGAGAACGGTCTAACCGACGTCTTCAGCGCTCCCAACAAGGACAAGCTTTTGCAAATGATCGCCGAGTGCACTTCCATCAGGATCACCTTCGAGATGGACTTTCCCTGTGTGGTGTGCAGTTGCTGCATCCGAATTGTGAACCAGTTCTTCACCTATCGACAGAAATGCCTGGACTACAACTGCGAGCTGAATCGATTGCGCGGAATGAAGGAACCGCTGCTGGTTGAAGAAGCTGATTCTAAGGATAAATCCGGTTCCAACCATAAATTTGAAGCATTCTACGAGGACGTTCAGAAACGAATACAGGAGTATCTTGTGATACAAGTAAAGGAAATCGAACGGAAGGCCATGGATAAGGTGAAAGAGGAATTGCAGGGACTCGATGTTGGACAAGGAGAACACAAAGTTGAATGCGTTACTGTAGATACTGTTGAAATAGGAAAGAGTGAAATATGCGAGTCCTCATCTCGCCAAACCAATCCTTGACGAAAACAGCGAATTCAGTGAAGGAGATATTATCAGCGAGCGCAATTCAGATGCTGACAGTGCCGACGAGGACGACAGCCTAAGCATATCAGTGGAAAAACCGAAGGATCCTTCGGACACTCCGAAGGGACGAGTCAGTAAGTTTAAGAATCATGCGAAATGTACAGCCAAAGACAATCCAGCAAAGAAGCTCCGATCGAGTTCACCTTTCAGTCAGATATCGAGCGAAGCATCAGAAGATCAGCAAGAAACATCGGCGGAGGAGAAACTAGCGGAAGCCCGGCGAAAAATCAACTCACTTATGAAGCAGAACTATCGACTGGAACTGAATCAATTGCGGCGGGAAAGTAGAGGGCCAGCGGAACCGGTGAGTTGAAGAAGAAAACCTACTCTTTAGTTTAAAAATAGTCGTGCCAACAGATCACCTGAAAAAGAAAAAAACTATCATAAAACTTTAAAGAAAACGATACGTGTTTGTTTTCTTCATATAATCTGTCCGGACATTCAATTTGTAATCCATTCATTCATTTAAAGTTACCCCTGATAGGGTGCAGATCTGCTCGAGCTACTTGGGCGCTTTCATGATTCACTTTGGCATGGGGGTTGCAATAAGAAGCACTTTAATATGACGCATATTGTGACCAAATATGAGCTCAAAAAACCCCACTGCCGAAGTGAATCAAAAGTGCCAAGAATAGGATCCGGCTCCCTAATTACAATATTTTGATTAGGTTAAGGAAGAATACGCTTTGACTTTACAATTATTTCTTCATGATTTTCTCCAAAAATTTCACCAGATATTCAGTCAGATATTTGTCTAATGCTTTTAAAGATATTACCCCAAAGATTTCATGAGGAGTTCATTTAGTGCTTTTAACGATCTTTCTTGAAAATGTGACCTGGAGTTTTATTTTTAGATATCTTCAAAAATTCACTTCGAATACTGTTGAACTTCGGTCCCTAAATTGTCCAATCACATTGATTTCGTATGAGAGTGGCCAAATTAGGAAGGCCTCGGTGAAATTGGGTGTATAGAAGTAAGGAAATTCATTGTTTTCGAATTATTTTGGACGAATAAATGATTGTAGCTTTCTTATGTGAATGTGTTAGCTAAAATTAGTCACTAAATTTTCTAGTTTTAAGACACTCAGTTACTATTCGTCCTGACTGCACGTTCCATTTATTCCTCTCAACAGTTTCGAAACTACAAATCGAACTTCGTCGACCCGAAGGTGATAGAGAAAATCAATGCCGAATGTCCCGTTGGGCTCGAAGGCGACGGAAAATTCATTTCCGCCCTGGCAGATCAGCTGTGGACCCGAGATCAGTTAGCAGCCCGATCCGTGCGGGGGAAGCAATGCTATCGTCATCCGGAGTCGTCGACGCACATCCCTGCCAGCCCGACCAAGGTGTCATTCATCCACGACAAACTGATGCAACGGATCAACCTAGAGGAACGGGAGGACGATGATCCGCGACGTAAACTGCAGTCGCGCGTGTCCCACAAGTTGAATGAGAAATTCAACAACGCGAGACGATTAAAGGAAAAGAAGCAATCCCGCAAGCGTTAATTATTCAACTATGAACGTAGCCGATTTAATCCAGCTTTTTACGCTAGCTCGCTATAAACTTTCAATCACCCCTTTTTGACTTTTCTTGTCAACACTATAATATTTTTATGGTTTGATCAAAGCAAACCTTGCTATGTTGAAATTTTTTCTTGTTGATTTTAGAGAAACGTCATTAAGAGGAAAATAACCATCATCGTTTTGCAAATTTTCAAAGCCAGTTTTTTTGCTCAAAATTCAAGCAATGCTCATTAAAATCTATCATTACATTACACTTACTATCTGAAATGCGATGATAGATTTTCATAAGGATTGTTATAAATTTGAACGAAAAAACTGGTTTTAAGTTTTTGATGATTGCTGATGACTGAATGATGGATTCTTGAGCCTTAAATCTCTTGGTCGCAGGAAATGGAAATCTAAAAAAACTATTTTCCTTATTTTCTGTTCAATACTAATGTTTTTGCCATTTAGGTCTACGATTTGCAGACATTATTGGGATTGGTTCCTATTAATTCTCGAGATGATATACTGACTGAACTATGCAAATGAGTGTTACAAGCAAAACGACGATGCCATGGTGGATTTAGGCCTTGAAAGGCCTGTGATTACTATTTCATAAGATAGTTTCGTTTCCTGATCCTTTTTCACATTATAGCTTGTTATGTTGGAGTAAACTACGGAGGAAGTAAAACAATATTTGGAAAAAAACTCTTTACAACCCTGTGTCATGTTTGCTACATACCACACATGGACTGTAAATACCACGGTGTACAATATTATGTTTATTTTGTATGCAGGGACTAGACCATTCCTCGGTAACCCCGCAGATCGAGAATGCTTCAAGTCATGTAAAAGTGTGTATTTCACTGTCCATGCACGTCAAGGTCTGGACGGAGATCAATATTTGATCATCTTTGAAAACCTTTTATATACTTGAAAATGTGCATGTCTTTTAATTTCTTCCCATTCTCTATAAAGGGTTACGGGAGGTTATTGAAAATCGTCAGGGTTTCGTTATGATTGGTCACTGCGTTGACCAAATGTTCAATGCTGTCATACAGAATACTCTTCTTATCAGTTTTTCATCCCTATTGTTTGGTTCAGAAACGCTTTACATGAGAAATTGTGGTCTACTGATGCTAAAATGAAAGGAATAAAGTTTTGTGTAAAATGGAGTAGACATTGCAATATGCACAAAAAACCCGCAGCAGCAAAACAAATCCAGTGAAAACTATTGACATTTCAATCAACAATCTTTAATTATTGCCTACTAAGACTAAACTATAAAATTGATAGTCAAGAAATGTCAAAGTCAAATCACCCCCGTTGTTTTATAGCTAGCGTAAAATGCTGGATTGTTTAGTGTCAAACGTTGGCATTTCATAAAGTTTCTAAATTAAATTCGTTTGTATCGTAATGAACCCCAAATAGATCAAGTACAAATGTTTTTATGAAGCTGTTCTTCTCTCGCCTACTCATTCATTACTTATGGTGGTGTAAACCTGGGAGTGTAAATCCTAGTTTTGAAACAACAAAATGTTCTTTGAATTCGAAAATGTAAGTTTAAGATTTGTTTTAAACTGGCTTGTTTGCGGTGCAAAACCTCCCAAATGTCGCAGAACGTGTCTCTGGAGCCGGCATTTTGATACCTGATGTTCTTGTATGGTTGCTCGAAACTATTTTTTAGTTAATTTTTACAAACAGCTGGTTTGGTTCTATTCAAAAATAGGTTGTTTGTTTCTCTGATTAATTGTTAGTTTCAAAATAAAATAATTAGTTAATCCGATGATCACAATATGTTGAATCAAACAAAGATTTTGCTTGAATAAAAAAACAGCCAAAATTTTAGTTTAAAATTCTTGGTAATAAAAATAACTTGAGGGTTAAACGGCTAATGAGCTTTATTGTAAATTTTGCAACTTATCGAACGCGATTAGGGGTCGTCCATAAATGACGTAGCATTAGGGGGAGGGGGGTATTCTCGAATTTGTGACGACGTGTGACGGGGGGAGGGAGGCTTCCCAATTTGTGGACGTAGCATTTTGAATAATTTCTTTAAAAAGAGTAGAAAAAATATGACAAACAGTTTTTAATCGAACTTCTTTGTCTGAATTTTTAAACTTAAGTTGATGATGATTCAGCTTCGAATATCAATATTACAAAATTCAATCATTTCTAAGAAATTTATAATTTTTCTGTCAACCAAACAGAAGCTTTATATTTGTGACCAAACTATTTTATTTATAAATTAACAAATTAAAAGTTTGCTAAGTAAAAATCAATGCTTTAGGGGTCGTCCATAAATGACGTAGCTTTTTAGGGGGAGGGGGTCTTCGCGTATATGTTGACGAGTGTGACAGGGGGAAGGGAGGGATCTCTCTCT
>NW_018735108.1:0-21813 GCF_002204515.2 Aedes aegypti | reverse complement strand
CGGGAACCCCACCACTCGCTATCGGTGAACGGAGCTCGAGCAAATAAAACCACTGGTTGTTCTGCTCCCAGCTCATTCACAAATCGAACGGCATAACGAACGGATCAAGCAACGGAAGCAGCAAAGAAGAGCGCGTGAAAGCCACAGCAGTGTGCGAGTAGCAAAGCAACGAAGCGAAAGCAACAACTGAAAAACATTCAGTGGACGGATTAGTAGTCAGCGCCAACCGGCGACCTGTTGGAAATTAACGCCAGCGAAATATACACCATCTGCCTCTCCTTACAATTCATATTCTCGTACTTGATGAATTCAATGAAATGGTTTGGTTTGGCGATGGAGCAAAGAGTTATTTAGGATGATTTTACTTAACAAAGAGTTGTTGATAAAATATTCCAATCAATAAGAGTTGTTTTGAAAAAGTTCACTTTTAGCAGAATTTTCCTCGGAAAATTTATGCTTTACCAAAGAGTTGATAATGAAATTCCTGCAGCAAAGGGTCGAGTTTCTCCCACGAATATTTCCAGCCAGGACCAGTCATGGCCCCCGCTTCCAAAATTCTCGAGTACGGAAATTGGAAAATGTATTAAAATTGCGACAGATAGTTGCTCATTACAATTGGTCAGGAAACAGTTTATTGAACAGTATTTAAAATCTGTCGCAATTTTAATACATTTTCCAATTTCCATACTCGAGAATTTAGGAAAGTGTTCCCCCATTATATGATAAATCAACGATGTTGTTAGAAATACCATACAATGCTGAGTAGTATGATGTTATTACGGTCCGACGGCGCTGCAGCGGTAAATTCTCAAACTCATGTAATTATGTGGGGTAAATTATGTGAACCAAATTTTAGTATACCGCGATATTTAGATCGTTATAGATAAATCAGTAAATATCATCCAATAAACCCTTTTATGGACGTATGTTGGCCCTGAAAAGGGCCGATTGAGCTTGGATGCTGTGACCACGAGTTTACCACGAGTCGAAATCTAGAAGCGCGGATCGGTCAACCTAGAAATCTTGAGCGATTTCACAATCCAGATGCTGGATTGGCAGCTTGAAGATTAACAGCTCAGCAGATTTCTAGCAGCGAGGTACCTTTCGCTGAGCAAGTTCGGAGGAGCTCTTACCAGCTCGAAAGCGGAATTGGAATGAAACTGAATCCAACGAAGGAAGCATGTTTTATAACCTCAGAATAGCAGATGATGCTCCTCCCTTTTGTGCTCTTCGCTTTCTGATCGACCAATCTGGGGAATGGGTATGTGCCAATAATTTGTTGGGCTTGGAATTACTTGAAAATTGCGGAGAATGCTAATGCGTGACAAATTGGTCGAACATGAATTGCTGGAATGATTGACATTAAGTAAATATTCAATACGAGCTATTGATAATCAATAGTTTTCTTTATTTTGGCGGTAAATTTCTGATCCATGGGTGTCAAAATTATTACAATTGTTCAATGAGAATGTCTTTTCAAAAGCATTCTTAATATGTCGCAATTTTGTTACATGTGATAATTTTGCAAATTAAAGTGTTCCCATAAAACATGGAACATCAAAGACGCTGTTGGAAATGCCACTCTATTTTACAATTGTTGTGGAATGTTTAGCACTCACCCCGACGGCGCTGCAGCAGCGTCCGCGATTACAGTCTCAAAATGTTTAGTCATAAATTATTCATGACAAATGAAATTTTGTATGAAGCTGTGAAATTGATTTAGGAATATAAGAAGCCATATATAAAGTCGGAAATATTTCTCTTTAACTCTTTTCCACTAATTTGATGGCCCTTGAAAAGGGCCGATGGCTTTGTTAGCTTTGATGCTTTTACAGATAAATAACACTGCGGGATGTTATCAGTTGATTGCCATGGTCAAACGGGGAATCCTCAACTCAAATGTATAAATTTGAACAAGTTATTTGCTTATACGACGAACCGAAAGTTTCGTGGCGTGGATGGCGCACAACAGTAACAGGTAGTGGATCACCGGGCTTAAGTAGAAATCTGATGATGGCGGCGATGACGATGGCTGGGTGAACGCAACAAGCGGTGAAGCACAAAGCGAGAATGACTTGCCCGACCGTGTTCACAGTTCGACCGCAAATTTTCCTGTGGACTGCTTCCTCTTCTTCTTCTTCTTCTTTGGCGGCGGCAGCGGTGATGACTTTGGCTTCGGACGGCATCTTCTCTCGCTCACTCGACAGTTTGATTTGAGCGAAGCAAGACAAACGGGGCGTCCTTCGCTATCGATGTCTGTGCCTGAGAAGCACACCCGGTCAGAGCCAGACGATCTATTGCCTGCTGAGATGCGATCCAAGCGAAGAATGGAAAGCAAATGACGTCAAATTTTCTCTAGCACCCCTATTTATAAATTTGCTTGAAATCAACGTTCTATTTAAAACAGTAATTAAACTATTTGACAGGTATGTGGGATGCAGTGAGTAAACGACATGACCCCTTTTGATGTCTTGTCTTTCAATTGAGGTGCCATTCAAGGAATTTCGTTAAACCAGCAAACAGTTATAAGAGTTCAAAATATTTCATGCCAACGTAAGGCTCTTGGTTTTGAAATTCAAATTTCACTCCTGTATAGAGAATGTTTATGTTACTTTCAAACTGTGGCGGCATAATCTTGCGGTTGCATTTACGCATCCAGTTCCCGGATGGTTAGTGCCTGTGCTTTTACTGTTCATAAGTCACAAGGTGGAATTTTCCCCGAGGTCGTATACGACTATGACAAAGCCAGGATCAGCAATTGGTATATGTTGGTTTGTCGCGGGTTACTTCACTGCAAGGACTATTTTTGACAAACTCTTCCAATTTTTTTAAGTTCCATCACGCCAAAAGCAGCAATTCTCCCAAGAGGGTTGACTTGAGGAATGAGCTGCAGCGCTTAGGCAATCATCGATTAGTGACGCTTTGAGACGAACTGCGTGAAATACTGGATCATAGCGGCCAAGCCTGCATATTGATGAGTAGGTGTCAATGTACAGAGCCTAAATGCTCATGCAATGGATATTGCTACAGCCCAAAGCACTGGACCGATTCTATCGATTCTAACGATCGAAGCACCCGAGCTATCAAACATCTAATCTACTGGAGGAGTTTGGCGACCAACCAAGCAACACAAGGAAGCAACGACCAAACAAACAAATTCAATCATCTGGCATTATTCCTGGAACACCAAACACTGGTTCTCGGAACCACAGAACGACAAATGGTTCTTTCAGGACTACCAAAATGAGTCCAAAAGAGTTAACTTTTGAAAACTTCATCCGATCAATAACAACACAAAACTAGTACACTTACAAATTCATACACATGACAAATTATAAATCATCGTAGTTCTACGTCAACCCTATGGTAATGTAATAGACATTACCCACCCCAAATTTTTTTTTAAAGACACCGACACGTTAATGCTTCCAGTGGACGATTTGCCCTTTGAAGGAAGCACCACACTAGACAACGGACTAGCATGCAACGCCCAGTGGCACAGTCGAAAAACCTTCCTGACGAAAAGTTTTCCGGACTGAAGCGGGAATCGAACCCACACTCCTTGACACGATGCGGCTAAATGCTTGGTAACACCAACAGCACGGCCACGAAGCCCACACCCGAAGCAGTTACCCGCATTATCAAAGATACCCCGTTTTACGGTATTAAGAAAGAAGATGAATGATGCTGAAGAATTTAATCAATTTTTCACCAGTTTATTGAAACGCTTATTGAAACCGAAATGATTTATGAAATGAAAATTATCACAATTACCAACACTTTTACATTTAATATGATTGTGAATCGAAAAGTGTTGTTAACATATGCTATTGAACTATTTTTGAACCACTCTGCTGCGAGTGAAGCCATCATGGGCGTTGACAGTTTCGAATACTCGTCTGAACTCGACGAAATTAGTAGCATGTAACAACCAGCGATAATAATCTGCTGATTGGTCGTTGAAAAGTAACAGAAACAATGCCAATGGACTGTGAAAGTTTTGATTTGCTTTTGAATTTATTTGGAGATTTCTGCTGGAGACCGGAGTTGTAAAACGTTGATGGTCAGTGGCAGGCATGATAATTCTCTCATTGACTTGTAAATAGAGGTTGAGTCAAATTTCTGACGATGAACACATATTACCTAGGAGGTCCTAAGTAAATACAAAAGTAGTATCAAATAACCTTCGAAAATTTGATTGGTTTTTGAACCTTTTGATTCAACTCCAATCAAATTTTCGAAAATTTAGTGAGGAATGATGTGGCGGTACCACGAGTAATTGATTTTGATATTGAATTAAATATGAATTTTAGTTTAAGTTGTACAGATAAATACCATATGTTGAATTCAAGCATTGAAATACCCCTTGTAAATATCACTCACCTCGAGTGAAATGATGAATTCGAGTTCATCGGTTCATTTGCTCCACTCCGCATACCATTTGTAGAATGAGTTCCCTGTTCGATTCTGGCTCTGAGCGTAAATCGACAGCCAAGCGATTCTTGTTGCAGAGACGTTCTTTTGCAGAAGACCGTGATCTCGGTTCGAGGCTCGGGTATCGACCTGAGTTCAAGTTTCGTTGACCCCTTAAGTCTTTTATAAAACTTCGGGTGGGCAGCGAGTTGGATGATCGTGCCCACTTAGGGAAATTGAATGCTTTCTCCCGACGGGTAGAGAAAGTAGTATGCGTGAAGGCGATTTTTGACCATCGCGAAATTCTACTTCGTAGATTTCGCGTAATTTCCGGCGACGAAGATTTGCAAATCTCGCGCCTAATCTGAGGATCCCTGAACTTGACTCTTTCACTTCGTTCTGGTCTGTGGAAGAGGCGAGAGCGGTCCGAGTAGTCTATACGCGCCGTGGTGTGATAGTTCAGGTGAACTAAAAGTGAACGTGAAAAACCTTTGAATTTTACTGATTTAGATCTTTCTTCCAAATTTTCCCTCAAGTAGATTTAGCTAGTTCAGAGTTAAGTGCTAGTAGAGCTCTGTGTGATATCTTGGCGGTTATAGTGCGAGTGTGGACCATTTGATGCGACAGGTAATTCAGGTGTTGAATAGTGTGCTAGGTGCAAGTTCTGAATGTCCCGTCTTGTGCGACGTTCTTTTCAAATAGATCCGTGGCAAGCTGCAAGGCCCTTCACACCACACCCCCAAGTTAGCGACCGTTTTCGACCCCGCAGTCCAGCTTCGGAGTTTTCCCGGCGGTACACGTGGGCCGGAGAGGGCAAGCGTACCATCAACCCGCGCCCTTGGCAGGGCAGCAACAGCGAGCGAGTCAGTTTAGGACCGATATACAGCAACCCGTGTGAACTCCAAGTAAAGTTCCGTTGAGCGTCCCGAACCGGTTTCGAACCGGTGACCCCCGCGTGAGAGTCACGCACGCTACCAACTGAGCCATCGTTGGTGACGACAACCGATGTGACGGCTGTACCCCGTCGAGCAAGTCCACGAATCCCGTGTGAGGCGCCGTTGAGAACGGCAACCCGATGAGCGAGTAGAAGAAGCGAAGTCCGGAGGAGATCCGCGTGTCGGCCACGTGAGGTGCCGCAGCAACCGCCGATGCCTCCACGCAAGTAAAGTCAAACCGTGAGCACTCGCTAGCGTGGCCACACCGTTCATTTCGGCCCTATCGTTCGTCTCGTTTATGCGTCGGTAGTCGGCAACATAAATTGAACCCCGAATGAACACCACCCGTCGCACCGCACACATAATGAATTAACCGCACAGAAGAGAGAAAGAGAGGAGCTAGAGTAAAGAGGGAATGCAGTAGTAGAATAGGCCTAGAGTTTAAGATTGTAAATATGAAGAGAAACTGAATTGTCGATAAAGTAGAAGTGAAGCTGATGGAAGAAATAGAATGAATTATTGTTTGAATTTTAGATAGATGCGTTTTGAATAAAAATTTACACTGCAGTCCAAGAGTGTTTGAATAGCTTTTTCTTGGGAGAAGTCTAGAAAGGTAAATGTAGAGGGATTTTCACGTTTCAGGTAGTTATGTTTTGGTCATTTTTTTGGATATTTTACTGGAGAGGTTGACTCCGAATTCAATCAAGGGACAGCTCTTTAATCGAACGAAGATTCGTTCGAGGTGTTTGAGTCTTGTTTTCCCGTGATGATAACCATCGCGAGCACTACTTTGTCGTCGGCGAAAATCACCTTTACGTACTCTAATTTCTTTATTCGCACGACTTTGGTCGTGAGGCATTTCGTTTCCCTGATCAGCCAGCTTGTTTCCCGCCCATTCATTTGGGAAAAACCAGAACCCTCCCCTGAAGGGTCTCAGTTCGGTCGGGCAACCTTTCAATCTCGGTAAGTGGTCTCCCTCGGGAGTGGCGCGTAAGCCATTTTTACTTGTTCCCGGGAAACTCGCAAGGCTGTCGGGTTACAATGGAAGGGCTCAAAAGCATACTAAGTGACGCGATTCATGTAACCTTTATGAAGCTATTTATTATTGCGTCGACATTTTAGATGTTTAACTAATCAATATTTTTTTTATAAATTGCAACAAATAAATAAAAAAATCGACATTTGCATCTCAAAATTTTGTAAAATAGAAATAAGAGCTTATGTCAGCACTTATAGTAACGAACCATCCAAAGTTTATTTAACAAATACATAAAAATATCGTTGCCAAGGTACAGATGTGTGTTACCACAAACATGAAACGAGCTCACCAGTTGGTAATCATCCTCGAATAAACAATCACAATATAAAATTAATTCGGGCGCAAAGCACTACTCTAGTGATGTTTGCATAAAAAACGCACTTAATTTTTATCGGAAATTTGTTCAACTCAAGAGCTGTCGTGCCTTTAGCCATCGCCAGCGTAGCCTCGCTCGAGCTGTGTAAGAAAAGCGAGCTTTTTAAAAGTTGCGTTAAAACTGAGTTAGTTGTAATAAAACCAAAAACAGCAGATTTTTGCAAAACTAAGATAAAACCTGAAATTTTGATGATTACGCTGATCCAAGGGAATAACGGAGTCATATTTCATTTCACATTTTGATATTGAAATGCCTCTTGATCAAGGATGGAAAAAATCGCCTCTAGCGACTAACAACATAGTATTTGAATGGTCAACGGCCCTCGCTCTTGCAGAAGCATGATTTAAACAGCTCATCACGCGCGCATAGTAAGGATAAATGGAGCATCCGATGCACTGTTTGTCGCGGGACAAACCGTTTGTCAGATGTTGTAACAAGTCGCGATTAACATGAATCAGGACGCGTTCACGGCATAATTTTTCACTCAAACCATACTCGATTGACATTCGAATCTTAAATGACATATCACAAGGCAAATCGCGGAAAAAAACCTAAAAATCCCCCAAAAGTTATGACTTTGGTTTGCGAACAATTGATCGTTAGCACACATGCCGAGCGATTCATTTTTCGCGGAGCGGAGTTTGTTGTTAGGACTTGACGACTAATGGTTAATCGTTGTTGCTACGATCGCACGATAAAGAACAACCGCGATGCATCATCTATTTTGTCATGATCACTAGATTTCCATCCTTGCTCTTGATTCATCAATAGAAAGTGTTGAAGCTCAGAGGCCACTATCACTGTCAAATTTCGTATTCAAAGAAATGTCCATAATGCTATGCATTTATTTTTTATATGTATGTCAGTTTGCTCTGAAATAATATCTAAATAAATAAAAATGGAAAGATGTTTGTATGTCACGAAATGGCTTGAGAACGGTCTATCGGATTTTTTTAAATTCTTCCATTGTTATGTTCCTAAAGTGTTCCGACGTGTTTGGTATTTAAAAAGTCCAGAATATTTAACGCAAAAGTAGGAAAAACAGGAATGAACGAAACTAACATTTTGTACAGAACGTTCCATGTCTTTTTTCAACAGCCTACTTGATAGCAAGACGAAGTTTGCTGGGTCCACTAGTTAAAAATAGATCTGATAGGATTGAGAATCGCTTTAAAAGGAATATGAAAAGTAACAGCAACGTGATCAGAATCAAAGTCAGCATAAATTACCAATTGGCTACAAAACTGGCTTGAGTCGGCCAAGACAAAATAAAAGACCCTGAGGGTCATCCTCCAGTCGAGGATTTCTTTTGTGTTGGAAATTTTTTCGTCTCTCAGGGCATAGAGTATCTTCGTACTTGCCCCACGATAATACATAATAGTCAATTGTCAAAAAAAAACTATGGAAGTGCTAATCAGAACACTATGCTCAGCAGGTTCTGTCTCAGTTGGAATATTACACCAGCAAAAAAAAGGCAATTCCCCTAGGATGATGGATATTTCCTTACAAATACATATATGAACCACAGAGATTGAGATTCAAACCAAATCATCGATATAATTTATCAATATTTTTTACGTTTAATAAAAATGTGAATTTTTTTCGGTGTGGGACACTAGAGGTGATTCTACGCTTTTAGTCGTTGACATTAATTCTCCTTTTATTGAATATCTATTTTGAAGATTTTTTTCCGCTGTGCGCTAACCGAAAGCAACTCATAGGAAAGTTGCCGCTCTGGTACTTATTTAACCAATCATATAAAATAACCAAAATTACAGGAGCTGTCCGAAAAAAGATTCTCAATTTTTGATCCCTCTGAATGCCAAGGATTCCATTAAAAAAACTGTAAAATAGTAAATTAGCTACAAAAAATTTGGCTATCAGCTGAAACTTGTCAAACCAATATAAAGTATGAAACTCCCTTTCCATCATACTATAATCTACATCATATTCAGGCCCAGTTGTTAGCAGTTTTATGTCCATCGTCGAACATAGAGCAGATTTTTCCACTGCCAACATGTTTCCTCTGAACAAAGTTAGCTTGTGCTTAAATAACTTCCATAAAATAGTGCCAAACTGCAGCAGCCCATACGGAAAATGCCGGACGGGCAGTACATTATCTCAGCGACGACGTTGTTCAGAATATGCATGGCGACCGTAGCAGAAGAGCCGTTCCATGTAATGTGGAAGTAAATTTTGCGAGTAAGCGGTGTCCATAAATTTCCCATTTCCAATCAAGCTTTCCACTCATTTCTATATTAAGCGCTGTGCTCTGCTTTGCATAGTCTGCTCAGTACAATGACCAACAAGATCTTCCGAGGTTGGGTTTCATGTCGATTAAAAATTTAAAAATCTTCTGGCATCTGTCATCTTTCCCCGTACAGTATGGTCCGTTGAGTGTGAACTATAGGTAATTAGCCTTCGTTGAAATATGTTGGTATATATGGTTGGTATTATCTGATGACGAAGTAACGCTTCATAATCTTGTGCAGATTGACGGTATTCCCACCCTTAGAAGCTTTTAGAACTTGTTTGGTTTGGTATAGCAGTGTGGTATAGAGAAGAACCTGTCACTCGCATGATCGTAGTTCAATTCATGATTATACCATTCATATTTTTCCATGCATAATACAATAGGGCAATTCGCCTAATGTTGAACGGCTGAAAACCTCGTTAATTGTTGAACAGTCCGTGTATTCCTTATGGCGTGTTCAACAATTGACGAGCATTTTTTCATTCCACAATTGGCGAATTACCCTACACGCATCTAACTCAACGTACAAGCCGATGGTGCCCCGTCAAATTCCAACTTTAATTCCTTCTCATACTAAGCTGGGCCAGTCTAATTTACATGTATTGGACATAAACATGGACATTAATTTGTAAAACCACGTGTTGGCCTTGACATTACTTAATCCATTTATTTCGATACAAAAATATTTTTCTGAACCCCAATGAAGATAAAAAACGATTCGATCCACACTGTTTTTTGTCAAGCCATTTATCCATTCCCGAACAATCGATAGAATATTGCTTGTATTAAATAGCATGTGAAAACAGTGCACATCACATATCGTTCGTTAGCTTCATCGTAAATGCATAAACGCAAATTGATTTCGATTTTCACAGTCCATTGGCATTGTTTCTGTTACTTTTCAACGACCAATCAGCAGATTATTATCGCTGGTTGTTACATGCTACCAATTTCGTCGAGTTCAGACGAGTATTCGAAACTGTCAACGCCCATGATGGCTTCACTCTGCTGCGACGATGGACATAAAACTGCTAACAACTGGGCCTGAATATGATGTAGATTATAGTATGATGGAAAGGGAGTTTCATACTTTATATTGGTTTGACAAGTTTCAGCTGATAGCCAAATTTTTGTAGCTAATTTACTATTTTACAGTTTTTTTTAATGGAATCCTTGGCATTCAGAGGGATCAAAAATTGAGAATCTTTTTTCGGACAGCTCCTGTAATTTTGGTTATTTTATATGATTGGTTAAATAAGTACCAGAGCGACAACTTTCCTATGAGTTGCTTTCGGTTAGCGCACAGCGGAAAAAAATCTTCAAAATAGATATTCAATAAAAGGAGAATTAATGTCAACGACTAAAAGCGTAGAATCACCTCTAGTGTCCCACACCGAAATAAATTAACATTTTTATTAAACGTAAAAAATATTGATAAATTTTATCGATGATTTGGTTTGAATCTCAATCTCTGTGGTTCATATATGTATTTGTAAGGAAATATCCATCATCCTAGGGGAATTGCCTTCTTTTTTGCTGGTGTAATATTCCAACTGAGACAGAACCTGCTGAGCATAGTGTTCTGATTAGCACTTCCATAGTTTTTTTTGCCAATTGACTATTATGTATTATCGTGGGGCAAGTACGAAGATACTCTATGCCCTGAGAGACGAAAAAATTTCCAACACAAAAGAAATCCTCGACTGGAGGATGACCCTCAGGGTCTTTTATTTTGTCTTGGCCGACTCAAGCCAGTTTTGTAGCCAATTGGTAATTTATGCTGACTTTGATTCTGATCACGTTGCTGTTACTTTTCATATTCCTTTTAAAGCGATTCTCAATCCTATCAGATCTATTTTTAACTAGTGGACCCAGCAAACTTCGTCTTGCTATCAAGTAGGCTGTTGAAAAAAGACATGGAACGTTCTGTACAAAATGTTAGTTTCGTTCATTCCTGTTTTTCCTACTTTTGCGTTAAATATTCTGGACTTTTTAAATACCAAACACGTCGGAACACTTTAGGAACATAACAATGGAAGAATTTAAAAAAATCCGATAGACCGTTCTCAAGCCATTTCGTGACATACAAACATCTTTCCATTTTTATTTATTTAGATATTATTTCAGAGCAAACTGACATACATATAAAAAATAAATGCATAGCATTATGGACATTTCTTTGAATACGAAATTTGACAGTGATAGTGGCCTCTGAGCTTCAACACTTTCTATTGATGAATCAAGAGCAAGGATGGAAATCTAGTGATCATGACAAAATAGATGATGCATCGCGGTTGTTCTTTATCGTGCGATCGTAGCAACAACGATTAACCATTAGTCGTCAAGTCCTAACAACAAACTCCGCTCCGCGAAAATGAATCGCTCGGCATGTGTGCTAACGATCAATTGTTCGCAAACCAAAGTCATAACTTTTGGGGGATTTTTAGGTATTTTTCCGCGATTTACCTTGTGATATGTCATTTAAGATTCGAATGTCAATCGAGTATGGTTTGAGTGAAAAATTATGCCGTGAACGCGTCCTGATTCATGTTAATCGCGACTTGTTACAACATCTGACAAACGGTTTGTCCCGCGACAAACAGTGCATCGGATGCTCCATTTATCCTTACTATGCGCGCGTGATGAGCTGTTTAAATCATGCTTCTGCAAGAGCGAGGGCCGTTGACCATTCAAATACTATGTTGTTAGTCGCTAGAGGCGATTTTTTCCATCCTTGATCAAAGGCATTTCAATATCAAAATGTGAAATGAAATATGACTCCGTTATTCCCTTGGATCAGCGTAATCATCAAAATTTCAGGTTTTATCTTAGTTTTGCAAAAATCTGCTGTTTTTGGTTTTATTACAACTAACTCAGTTTTAACGCAACTTTTAAAAAGCTCGCTTTTCTTACACAGCTCGAGCGAGGCTACGCTGGCGATGGCTAAAGGCACGACAGCTCTTGAGTTGAACAAATTTCCGATAAAAATTAAGTGCGTTTTTTATGCAAACATCACTAGAGTAGTGCTTTGCGCCCGAATTAATTTTATATTGTGATTGTTTATTCGAGGATGATTACCAACTGGTGAGCTCGTTTCATGTTTGTGGTAACACACATCTGTACCTTGGCAACGATATTTTTATGTATTTGTTAAATAAACTTTGGATGGTTCGTTACTATAAGTGCTGACATAAGCTCTTATTTCTATTTTACAAAATTTTGAGATGCAAATGTCGATTTTTTTATTTATTTGTTGCAATTTATAAAAAAAATATTGATTAGTTAAACATCTAAAATGTCGACGCAATAATAAATAGCTTCATAAAGGTTACATGAATCGCGTCACTTAGTATGCTTTTGAGCCCTTCCATTGTAACCCGACAGCCTTGCGAGTTTCCCGGGAACAAGTAAAAATGGCTTACGCGCCACTCCCGAGGGAGACCACTTACCGAGATTGAAAGGTTGCCCGACCGAACTGAGACCCTTCAGGGAGGGTTCTGGTTTTTCCCAAATGAATGGGCGGGAAACAAGCTGGCTGATCAGGGAAACGAAATGCCTCACGACCAAAGTCGTGCGAATAAAGAAATTAGAGTACGTAAAGGTGATTTTCGCCGACGACAAAGTAGTGCTCGCGATGGTTATCATCACGGGAAAACAAGACTCAAACACCTCGAACGAATCTTCGTTCGATTAAAGAGCTGTCCCTTGATTGAATTCGGAGTCAACCTCTCCAGTAAAATATCCAAAAAAATGACCAAAACATAACTACCTGAAACGTGAAAATCCCTCTACATTTACCTTTCTAGACTTCTCCCAAGAAAAAGCTATTCAAACACTCTTGGACTGCAGTGTAAATTTTTATTCAAAACGCATCTATCTAAAATTCAAACAATAATTCATTCTATTTCTTCCATCAGCTTCACTTCTACTTTATCGACAATTCAGTTTCTCTTCATATTTACAATCTTAAACTCTAGGCCTATTCTACTACTGCATTCCCTCTTTACTCTAGCTCCTCTCTTTCTCTCTTCTGTGCGGTTAATTCATTATGTGTGCGGTGCGACGGGTGGTGTTCATTCGGGTTCAATTTATGTTGCCGACTACCGACGCATAAACGAGACGAACGATAGGGCCGAAATGAACGGTGTGGCCACGCTAGCGAGTGCTCACGGTTTGACTTTACTTGCGTGGAGGCATCGGCGGTTGCTGCGGCACCTCACGTGGCCGACACGCGGATCTCCTCCGGACTTCGCTTCTTCTACTCGCTCATCGGGTTGCCGTTCTCAACGGCGCCTCACACGGGATTCGTGGACTTGCTCGACGGGGTACAGCCGTCACATCGGTTGTCGTCACCAACGATGGCTCAGTTGGTAGCGTGCGTGACTCTCACGCGGGGGTCACCGGTTCGAAACCGGTTCGGGACGCTCAACGGAACTTTACTTGGAGTTCACACGGGTTGCTGTATATCGGTCCTAAACTGACTCGCTCGCTGTTGCTGCCCTGCCAAGGGCGCGGGTTGATGGTACGCTTGCCCTCTCCGGCCCACGTGTACCGCCGGGAAAACTCCGAAGCTGGACTGCGGGGTCGAAAACGGTCGCTAACTTGGGGGTGTGGTGTGAAGGGCCTTGCAGCTTGCCACGGATCTATTTGAAAAGAACGTCGCACAAGACGGGACATTCAGAACTTGCACCTAGCACACTATTCAACACCTGAATTACCTGTCGCATCAAATGGTCCACACTCGCACTATAACCGCCAAGATATCACACAGAGCTCTACTAGCACTTAACTCTGAACTAGCTAAATCTACTTGAGGGAAAATTTGGAAGAAAGATCTAAATCAGTAAAATTCAAAGGTTTTTCACGTTCACTTTTAGTTCACCTGAACTATCACACCACGGCGCGTATAGACTACTCGGACCGCTCTCGCCTCTTCCACAGACCAGAACGAAGTGAAAGAGTCAAGTTCAGGGATCCTCAGATTAGGCGCGAGATTTGCAAATCTTCGTCGCCGGAAATTACGCGAAATCTACGAAGTAGAATTTCGCGATGGTCAAAAATCGCCTTCACGCATACTACTTTCTCTACCCGTCGGGAGAAAGCATTCAATTTCCCTAAGTGGGCACGATCATCCAACTCGCTGCCCACCCGAAGTTTTATAAAAGACTTAAGGGGTCAACGAAACTTGAACTCAGGTCGATGCCCGAGCCTCGAACCGAGATCACGGTCTTCTGCAAAAGAATCGCTTGGCTGTCGATTTACGCTCAGAGCCAGAATCGAACAGGGAACTCATTCTACAAATGGTATGCGGAGTGGAGCAAATGAACCGATGAACTCGAATTCATCATTTCACTCGAGGTGAGTGATATTTACAAGGGGTATTTCAATGCTTGAATTCAACATATGGTATTTATCTGTACAACTTAAACTAAAATTCATATTTAATTCAATATCAAAATCAATTACTCGTGGTACCGCCACATCATTCCTCACTAAATTTTCGAAAATTTGATTGGAGTTGAATCAAAAGGTTCAAAAACCAATCAAATTTTCGAAGGTTATTTGATACTACTTTTGTATTTACTTAGGACCTCCTAGGTAATATGTGTTCATCGTCAGAAATTTGACTCAACCTCTATTTACAAGTCAATGAGAGAATTATCATGCCTGCCACTGACCATCAACGTTTTACAACTCCGGTCTCCAGCAGAAATCTCCAAATAAATTCAAAAGCAAATCAAAACTTTAAACTAATTGCTATTTTTAATATTTACAAGGGAATAAAAAACAAATATATACAAAAGCAACTCTCAAAATAAAAGAAACAACATCTTGATCAACAATTAAACTGAAACTACGCATCAGGCTGTTGGCAACACAATCATACATTATAAAATAAAATAAAACATTTAATAATTCACATCAACGAAAAAATCTCAAAAATCTTACATCACACGCAACAAAAACTAAAAAAAGAGAATTCAACACCAACCTCAGTGTAACAACTAAGTTAATGGTGTGATTTTTCCCGAAAAACTATCACCTTAGTGAAAAACGTTATCTAACTGGTGAATTTTAATGCAATCCTAACCCCAGGTCTCTACCCGAGAACGACGGATTCACTAAAACTCATCTTAAATGGGGGGTCTGTTTCAACTTACGATCAACTACCCAGAACTTTTTCCAGAAAGCGTTGATCATAATATTGGAACTCTAAACATAAACTGGGAACTTTCTAACCGTCAGAATTCGACCGAATACGAAAATAACCCGAAAAATACAAAAACACATCATTTACCATCTATGCACCCCTCGCGCGCAACATCCATTCACCCAAACATTCATCACATTCATTCTTTTCACGCATTCTGCCAACACTGCCGATGAACCAAAACAAAGTTTGACGGATCGGTGAAAAAGTAAAGTGGGAAACGGTCTCGGTGCGTGAAAAAGTCGTGAAAAGTAGTGCAAATTGGTCGGAAATGTGTGTAGCTGTACATGTGAAACATCAAAGGAGAGTTTTATTATCGTCGTTCCATCAAAGATGTAAGTATAAAGCGTAATTTTTGTGTTTCTTTCGTTCGCAGGTTAGCCACACCAGCTCTCGACGGAGGTGTTCGTTGCTGGGGGAAGAGCGATGAATTGACCGGGAAAACCAAAACAAACGATCGATAAAGAAGGACTTGGTGGAGTGCCTATAAATAGACGGGACTTGAAGGTGTCGGCAAAGGAGAATGGAATCAAAACAAACTGGATGGATTAAGAAGGATTGACTATGCGGAGTGGATTTAAATCAACGGAAAAGGATACCCTTTGGATGAAAACTGATGAAGGATGACTATTATTGACTTCGAAAGGATAGCTGGATGGAAAAGGAGAATAGAGACTGGAGGACTATTGGACGGCGAATCAAATCGGAAACGTTGGAAACTTTCAACTATAAAAAGGTAAATAAAACGTTCTAATTAGCAAATTCAATATTAAATTATCAAAAAAACTAATGCTTGATTACGACTTTTAGGTACAATATCAATCAAATTCAGGGATAGGAAGGTTCACGAGATACTACAACTAAAACTTTTACCACTATGGAATAAATTCGAAACGAAAACGGTACAAATTCAAGGAAAAATCGTGAGTTATTTCAATTATTCAATACTAATCTAGCCTAAGTACTAACTCTAGATTTAATGTAGGACGAAGCGTAGGACTTCAATCACTAACAAATCATACTAATCTACTATTTACAAAAATATTTACATTGAAACGTATTGTTTCTCGTCTTGTCAGTCGCTAAAGACGAATTTTCTACCCGTAGTTGGTCTTTTTAGGGGAAATTTGTTTCTCGTTGTCACTCATATGAGATTTATCATAGCTTTTGATAAAATTTCGAAAATTTGTCGTGATTTGGACATCACTCAAAGTACTTTCGGTTTGGTTTTGCCACCTCTCCGATTTCTTCGTCGTGGTTCGACATGATCGAAGTGGAATTTTGCCCTTTTTGGTGTTTTATTTTCGATACGTACTCATCGTAATCGGTGGTTGCTCTTAAAGAGGCACATAGCTTGATATTCGGTTTTTAGTTTAGATGAGACGAGGCTGCGTTCAGCTTTTTCAGCTGATCCGCAAAGAAAACACCAATCCTTTTGCCTGAGTTGTCCTCCAGTTCATAGGTATGGGATCCAAGAACCTTCCTAACTATACAAGGCTCGAGCTTAGGAGCAAGTTTTTTACAAAACCCTTTCCCTTTGTCCGAAAGGTCAAAGGTCTTTTTCAATACCCGTTCCCCAGCAACATATTTAGGACAGCTCACGTTAGAGCGCAGATTGTAGGTCTTCTCATGCTTTTTGTAGGCGGCTGAGAGGTTCGCTTTCACCTCTTCGAACAGCTTCTTCCTTTCTTCCGCTTCCTCTGTCTCATTCGTCTCGCTCGGTTTGTAGTTGTCTCGTATTTGAGCATACTCTTGTCCGTCTGCCACCTGATTCCTCCCGAACACAACAAAGTAGGGGCTGTATTTTGTGGAATCATGGACGGCAGTCCGAATCGCACTAGCGATTCCCTGGATTCCTTCTGCCCAATGTCTATGATCCTTTTTCAAAGTCGATCTTATTGCCGTCGTTATCACCCTGTTTACACGCTCAGTGTTGTTGACTTGGGGATGATAAGCGGGAGTTAGCCAATGGTTGACGCCATATGCCTTCAAGAGGTTTTTGAACACCTTGGACACAAACTGTGTCCCATTGTCCGTAAGAATGATCTCCGGAACACCAAAGCCGGAAGATCATATTTTCTACAAATTCTGCTAATGGTTCTGCCTTAGCCTCTCGAAAAGGTTGCACGAGCACAAATTTGCTGGAAACGTCCGTAGCAACTAGCAGACAGGTGCAACGATTTTTGCCAGATGCTGGTAAAGGCCCAATGTAGTCCAGTGTGACGAATTGCCACGGGTACTCCACAGGCTTCTGTAACCCCATTGGCGGTGTCACATTCTTGTTCCCTGCTTTGCTTGTTTGGCAACTCAAACATTCTTTGCAGAACTTGCGGATTTGCTGGTTCATCTTTGGCCAAACGTAGCGTTCCTTGATGGCAGATAAGGTTTTATCAAACCCGAAATGGGCTTTATCATGCTCCTCTCGAATAATGGCGAGCCTCTCTGCTTCGTCTGGCAACTTCTTCCACGAAAACCGTGGATCGTTTTGACGGTTTGTACCTTTCGCGTACTTCCAGATCTTCCCGTCTATTACCCGGTATTCGCCGTATTTCACCGGGTTCGCTATAATGTCCGCAGCTAGCTCTTCGTAGTCTGGATTCGGCTGGATCACCATAACCATTTCGATTGATCTGGACAAGCAATCGGCGGTTATGTTGTTCTTCCCTTTGCGGTACTCGAGTTCGATGTCGTAGGATTGGATTCGAAGGGCCCACCGCAGGAGTTTAGAATTCCCCGATTCTGCTCCGATTTTGAAGAGCCACAGTAAACTTCTCGCATCCGTCACCACCTTGAATCGAGTGCCTTCCACATAGTGCCTGAAGTTTTTTTTTTTCAATTTCATTTATTTGGAAGGCCCATCCGCCCGAAGGCTTTACGGGGCCGATTACGACTATTTTTTCAATTTAAAAATAACAGAATTGGATTCACAATCACTTTGTGATTCCTGGATGGCACACATTTTCTTCTTCTCTTTGCCGCGCTTGGTTGACAGCCGTCGTTTGTTGTTGCCATCGTTGCATTCGCTGGGAGATGATGAACTATCGTCGTTGCCGTCGTCGTCGTCGTCATCGGTGTCGTTTGTAGTGTGCTGTTTTGTTTCGCTCGCAGGTACTGTTTTCGTCTTGGACTCGTTTTCGGTAAGCGCACGTTTGGCTCTTGTAAAATTTCGCTCAACGGGTCACGGGAAGCTGAAGTTTGATGTTGAGCGTTTTGCATTGGAGGGAAGTCAGTCTCGTTGAATGATGTTTCGGTTGGCGATAATGTTGTGGCATCTGCCGTTGGTTTAGCATTGCTTCCAGAAGCGGCTACATCCAAACATTTCTGATTAGGATGAACCGCCCTAGAGCAATATCTACACGTCTTAGACTGGTTTGGATGCAGAACCGTAGCGACGTGATTTTCTATGGTGACGAATGATGGAATGGATTGTTTAAGTCTCATTTGCAGAACTCGCACTCCATTGAAAACTCCGCCGAAATAGTTTTTCCACCGCTCATTTTGGATGGAGAGAACATCTCCAAACCGCAACATGTAATTTCCGACAGTCGCATGAGGAATGGAAGGAGGGAGATCACATACTCGAACAGTCACTGCCCCGCTATCCACGTATACGGGAATCTTGAACGGTTTGTCTTTGCAAACAAAGGAGCGTTTTAGATTATTTAGTTTCTCGTACCGCAGTGCTGTGTCGTTGTCCCTCATTTCAATATACACACAATTACGCGTGTTATGTAATTGAATAGAATTGACGTCCGACAAATTTAACCTGATCTCACTTTCCAGGAAATGTTCGACTTTACCGACATCGGGTCGGATTGGAAGGACATTAAAGTCCACCACCAGAGTATTTTTCCGAATACTACTCATGTTAGGCACAGGTGCAAAGAGTACGAAGCGCGAGAGCAAAATGTAGACACGTCCGAAGGCTTTGAACAGAGGCTGTCAACTGAGTGCCTGAAGTTGTCTATGGCCAGTAGGACTCCGAGACACTCTTTCTCTACTGCCGAGTACTTCCGCTGGGTGCAACTGAGCTTCTTGCTGAAATATCCAATTACTCTCGTCTGTCCTTCCTGCTCCTGGACTAACGCAGCTCCTACCGCATTCTCTGAAGCATCAGACTCGATGGCTTGGAGAAATCCGGATTTGCCAGAATCGGAGCTGATATCAAAACGGATTTCTGCTCGTTGAACGCTGCTTCCGCTTCTTCCGACCAGGTGAACTTTTTTCTTATCCTTCCTCAAAAGATCAGTGATAGGTGCAGTCACTCTGTTGTAATTTCGGATAAATTTCTGGTAAAAACCAGCCAGGCCCATTAACCTTCGCATATCCTTGACTGATTTGGGCCGAGCGTAGTCCAGAATCGGCTGAATTCTGGAACGATCGATAGACACGCCACACTCTGTCAGCAGGTATCCCAAATACATCACCTGTTTTCTACAAAATTTAGATTTCTCTAACGAAATGGTAAGCTTCGCCCTTTTCAATCGTTCTGCACTATCTCTAGGAGTCGAAAATGTTCCTCCAGGGTTTCCGTGGCAATCACGATGTCGTCTAAATAAACAAAGACGAAGGGCTGAAGATCAAAGCCAATGACTTCGTTCATCAGGCGACACATTGTGAAGGGTGCATTGGTCAGGCCAAATGGACACACCTTGAATCGGAACAACCCTTTCGTCGTTCGAAATGCGGTTTAATTCCGACTTTCCTCCTTTAAAGGGATTTGAAAATAGGCATCCTTTAAGTCTATTATCGAATAGTATTTCGCGTGTCCTAATCTATGGAAGATATCCTGCATATTTTGCATCGGATACGCGTCCTTGACTGTCATCCCATTGATCCTTCGGGAATCTAAGCAAACCCTAATCTTCCCGTTCGACTTCTTGACCGGGACCAGCGGATTGGTCCATTCGCTGTAGCATTCTTCAATCACGCCGAGCTCTTTGAAGCGCTCAATCTCCGCGTCTATTTCTTTCTGAATGAAAGGCGAACATTTATAAATCGGCTGGTTTCTCGGCCTCGCATCTTCCTTAAGTACGATCTCGTGCTGGATTTGGTCGGTTCGTCCCAGCTTACCTGGTGCTGTGAACTCGAACTTTTTGATGGTTTCAATCAGTCTCGTCCTTTCTCTCTCCGACAATTCATGTTCTGTCTCGATGCTCTCTGGTACCGGCTCTGCTGGCACCTCAAAAGTCGGTAAGTCTAATGTCTCATCCGGTTCCTTCTCCTCCACTTTCGGCAGTTCACCGGATGGCTCTATATTGAAGCAGAGGTACGGTCCTGCTACCTCGTTGAGGGTTTCAATCCTCTCTGGCCCGTTCCCTACGTCAATCATCGGTTGGATTCCGAAGCTCTCCCAAAAATCAGCTCCGAGAATCAGAGATCTGGAGATTTGGGGAACGATTATCGTAGGAACAACCTTAGTCATTCCTTTGTACGTGAACGGTATGTTCAGGTACCCCAAACATCGGTATTCCGTCCCGTCCGCTGTACTAATACGTACGGCTGCCGGTTGAACTTTCAAGCCGTACTGTTCTGCCAAACTTGAAGAGTTGATGACACTGATGCCGGCACCGGAATCTAGAAGTGCCTCAAATTCCGTCTCATATACTTGCACTCTGATGTGAGGACATTTCGTCACACTCACACAAATGTGGTGGATTTGCTTTAATGAGTCGAAGTCTAAATTTGTCTTGTTCGGTTTGGGAACCTCTTTGATTTGAGAAGCGGTTCGATTCCCTTCTCCACTTCTCGAACTTAGTTTCCCTGGTTCGATGTTCCTGAACACCGTTCGCAACAACGGATCGTCCTCCCAAGATTTCCACAGCCGTAGCAGAATATTACCTTGCGTCTAGGACAGTCCTCCATCCATGACCATTCTGCTGGCAATTCCAGCACGCTCGTTGAGGAGGTTGGGCCACAGTATTGGACATCGATTGTCCAGGGTTGTTGTTCTGCTGTAATTTCGGTACACTCTGGGTTGGTTGCTTGTTCTCTCTGGTTGAACGCGGTCGCATTGCGTTAATCGTTGCTGACTCATCGCTGTCGTAGTCCGATCCATCCTCGACCTCTACGTTGTGAACCATACGCCGTGGTTCACCGGTTTGGTGCAGGCTTGGATCTGCCGCATCGATCCGATGGTTCAGCTTGACCAATTGCTGTAAGTCGTTCACGTCAACCATGGATATCTTCGACCGGTAGTGCTGCCTCATGTTATCCCAAATGACTTCGAATTTCCTCGTTTTTGACAACGGTTTAGAGAGCATTCGATTAAGCTTCTCGATCTCGGTGACGAATGCAATGAATGACTCTCCTCGTTGCTGTTTCCTCTCCTGGATTCTCTGGTGGATTCCTGATCCTGATTAGGGTTCCCGAATCTGAACTTGATGAGCCTTTCGAACGTTGGCCAATCCTCGAACTCGTCCACAAAGGTAAGAACCAATCGGATGCGGCCCTTCTAAAAGAAGATGGATGTCCCTCAGCAGCTGTCGCTCCGGAACTCCCTCCAACTCAGCGATTTTTATTCAATTTATAGAGAAAGTTCTCTACGCTCACTGACCACGAGTCGCCGCTGAATCTGAGTTTCCA
>NW_018735107.1:0-27464 GCF_002204515.2 Aedes aegypti | reverse complement strand
GGAGAGAGATAATGCTTTCGGCTAAGAGATTTGAGACCGGTATTCAAAATTCTATGAATAACTAGGCTATCAAAAGATAAGTGGCCAACTATTTCAAAACTACATCAAATAGTGGATCGTAGAACAGATTGTTTGTAAGCGTTTCGAAAATGTTAAAATTGTGTAAATTTTTAATAATTCGTATAAAAAGCCTAAAATGTTCTTGATTCAAATGAAAACCGCTCTTACATGAAGTGTCATACTAATATTCTTTGTTTTGCATTCGTTTTGCTTAACTGATTAAACAGAAATTATGATATTTCGTTTAGTATGCGGTGGTTAGCACTATCAAAGTTACCGCATTCATCAAAGTTATCCCCGTTTTTACGGTACCACGAAATCTTATGTTATTTTGAAACTGATGTGTAACTATACTGCAACTGCCAATAATTACACTGCTGTCAATAGGGGAAGGGGTATTAAAATGAACACCTTAACGGTAATCGTCTTGCTTTTAATGGGAAAAAACGATGAATTTGCGATAAATCATCAATAATGTGTAAAACTCCTCTAAGCCAATTGACTAGGACTTACAAAAGTATGAAATTAAAATGCTCCGTCCAAGAAAGCACATGGTTTGTGACGTGCTCAAATGGCTCAAATAGCTCGAAAGAAGGCAAATTCAAGCGTGTGCTATAATAAGGGCGCAAATCGCATGATCGATTTCTCTTCATCGATACTCTATTCTGTGAATAAAGGTGACAAGATGCCGGTTTGTTAACAATTTTTCACTACAAGACGCTAGGAAGTAATGCAATCTTGCGTCCTGAGTGAAAGAACGAATTGAATTTAAAAATTGATCAATTTGTGCCAATATTAGGACTGAGGGTAATATGGCCATGATAAAGAAAATAGCGATTTAGATGTGAAAAACATGCTTTGTTTTTATTATAATCGGATATACACATATGTCTCTATCAAATAGTAGAAACAACATCCATCATTTTGAGTATTTCTAGGGTTAATAAATCAATAAAAGCGTGATTATGGGTCACCCAGAAACCACGTACAGTCACCCACAGTTATGGATCAGCTAAGGATCATATTTTAGAATAAAATATGATTACAAATCATGGTGACCTTGGTACAAACAAAATTACCCGCCCGGCTATGCCGAATATAGTTGTTTTCGAGAAAACACATAAAAAATCTCGATTATTTACGAGAAAGTGTCGATTTCGATATAAATTTCAAACGTTGTCCATCCCACAGATGTGGATCAGTGGAACAGGAGGGTCCTTATTATGGATCAAATCGACTCATATTATGGATCAGAACACTATAAAAGCAATTTATCTGTGAAGTAAACGAATGGTGTGTTAGTGATAGTATAACGTTCCGGCGTTTCTTTCGGATCGTCTTATTGTTGATTCATAACTGTGGTACGGGTTTCAATGCCCCACAGTTATGAATCAACGATTCTATGAATACGGATAACATTTTATTTCATACGAACGAATAAAATATGCAGAAGATGTTATGATTGATTGCAATGCTGTACAGATTTATGGTTCACGTAGATAAAATATGTTCTGCGTAATTGCAGCTCTATTGGATGAGATATTCTTCGTTTAAGCCAACTTTGATCCATATCTGTGTGCTATCCATAACTGTGGGGTGACTGTAGTCATTTAATGGGGAAGGGAGAGATTCCGCCCAATGACCACGGTCCATACAAATTGTAAATTTTGTGTATAGACAAATGACTACTAGGGGGAAGGTGGGTCTAAAATTGGTAAAAAAATAACCGCGTTGCTAATGAATGATTATAATCCCTTCGAAAACAGTTCTAAAGGTTTCTGCTTCGACATCATATCATTACGATATTCACCTCATTGAAAAACCTCAACATCTCCGTGCCCAAAATTACATCAGTTTTGATTCCTGAACGTGGTTCTGACTTCAATTTAACTCCGTATCAACAAAAGCACTCTTATTTATGCTGTAATCAAAATTATTATCAAAATTATTGAAATTTGTTGTTCATGCGTAACAAGTTCGGTGTTCATTTTACCATCCTGTTCATTTTTTCACCCCTTCCCCTATGACAAATGGTAAAAACTTCATGCTGTTACACACATGTGACTTAGCAATCTGTATGTAACCTAGCGTGTTATTTGTTTCTTTGCAACCACAGATTCAATTTCAATGTAACTTATTCATTTTGACAGCTCTAGGTTAAGTTACATGCAAGTAAAAATGCAACACCTATGTAATGTAAACAAAACGTAAGTTACAATGTAATAGTTTAGTAACCAAAATTGAAAATCATCAATAAGATATGCTACAAATTATCTGAAATGCAACGGCAATGTAATTTGTTTTATTTTTCTAAAATATTGCATTTGTTACCAGTGCTACTTGGGTTCTCTGACTTAATATAACAATTCACAGAAAAATAAATGTCGAAAGAAGCTGGACTTGGAAACTTATCTGCCATGCACTGCAATAAATGAATAGTATCTTAAATCCAGAAAGGCCTGAATACGCCATGAATCGTTAAAGTTGTTCAAAAAATCGGTTTTACTCCACAACGCTCATTCGATTCTAGATCAAATTCTTAGTGTCCTCCCAAAATTTGAGTTCATTCAGATAAAAACTGAGACCGCACAAGCCCTTTGAAGTTTATATGGGAATTACTATGGGAAAAGCAAGCAACTCATTCAACCGGTCATAGTGTTTGCCCATGTGCTCCTGGGGATTTTTTTTTTTTGTTACATATTCAGGGTGGTCTACATTCTTTACAAAATAAGTGTATATCTATACTGCCCATAACTGCAAAACAGTCACATTCGACATTTTTGACAAAATTGAGTTAATACCATGGAGAGTCATCAAATGATAAATACTTTCGATCAACTTACAGAAATCTATAAGATTGTTCTAGAAAATTCGAAGAAAATACCAAGTTGTTTTGTCACATTTGCATAACAGTCACATTGAGATTATAAATGAGCCTCGTAATGTGATAGCAATGAAATTTCTCTCAGAATTATTTTCTGTCAATTCATCTAGTATGTGATATGAGTTGTACAAAATATCAACCTCAACTGAGCATTTTTGAATTCTTGGTAATTTTTAGAAATTTTAGTTTTCTCCCATACTGCCATAAAATGCACATTTACTATTTCATTTACTCAATGCCTACTTTTATCGAATGTTACAAATATGCAGTTATGGGCAGTATATCCTACTTTTTTTTCTGTTTCTGTTCGGGATGAAACACTGCGACCAGTTTTCTTTGATCTTTTGTGGTATACCCGTGTCCTTTGTTTAGTGCATGTCGTTCTGCTCCATTACTATTGAGCAATAATGAAGAAGTCATTTTTTTATACAAATATCATTCTTTACCATTTTGCATAGAGTCTCTTTAGAAAAAAGATACCGCTAGAAAACAGTTTGTCACCATTAAAGTGAATGGGTTTCATCCCATGAAACATTTAGATTCCTTGAAACAAAAAGCTTATTTTAGAAGTTAAGAGGTCTGCTACTCCACTGATTCGGAATCGTTTCCCTCCTAGATATCGAAAGATAAACTCTTGAAATCGGAAATAAATTGTCTCATGAGTTGAAACCAACCTCAGATGCTGATTGAGCCATTTTTTTCACTTCGACCTCCTCATTATATAGGACAAATAGGTGGGTCTTAGTGCCTTGTTACTCTCTTATACTCTTCCGACCCTAACTTATAAGTATTCACAAGAACAGATACAATAAGAGTACAATATGGTAGATCTTACCCCGTAACGCACCTCGAAAAGGTGATCTACCCGCGTTACGGGCATATCCTACGTTTAGTTTACATTATAATTATAAACCTAGACCACATTGAGAAAACTTCACGGTGTGTTTCGTAGAACAAGTTTATTACAAAAAAATAGGTAAGTCTGAAACTTCTCCACAATAAAGTCTAGGTTTCTCGCGTTCATTTGCTGCTAAAACCAAAATAATCGGTCGGGGGGTCCAAAGTAATTTGTGTTTTTGTTTGATTTCGAGAGACTTGCACATATGTTTGAATTTGCCTATCTATGTGTTTATGTACATTAGGGCGGTTCAAAAAAAAAAATGTTTGAGAATTCAATCTCACATATGTTCTTTACTATCCTTACTATAAAAATAGTGTTCTGTGCAATTCGCAGCTTTCTAGATGGTGATTTAAGGTGGCCCAAAGACAATGTAGGTTTATATGGAAATTACTATGAAGAAATTTTGAGGTATGTTCCAAACATGCTAGTACTGTAATGTAAGCACAAACTTATTATCCCATTGTAAAAGCCCATTCTTCAAACCATAATAAATAAATTTGCTGAAGAGAGAAATTCAATTCGACAGATAGCAGAAGAGATATTCATGAGTTTGTTTGCTATTATTTAGCTTAACCCCTCTACCGGCAGCTTCATTTTTTCTGCACAAAAATCTATTTGAATCGCGATAACTTTTTTGTTTCTCTATATTTTTCCACCATTTTTTCACAACTTCTCAAAAAACTCTTCTACTTTTGGAATCTATGTCGGTATTGACCATTGGTTAACTGGTTTTAAAAATATTTCGGTGTTTCTTGGGGGCCGACACTTCCCATATAAAATTTCAATATGATGTTTTAAGAAGTTTTCAAGATCTCGTTACGGCTAGAGTGGTACCAAAAACATAAAAGCTCATTGCTTAAAAACAGTTACACCGATTTGTTTAATTTCTTCACAATAGACTTTCATCAAAGTTTAGTTTTGAAAAACGAATAACCGAATATGAGAAAAAATCTGTTGCCAGAGATAATTACGAGAGTTATGGCTATGCGTCGGTCCCCCAAGGAATTTTGGAATATCTCCGAATATAGATGACCAATGCTCAAAACCGATACAGATTCTGAAAATAAGAGATTTTTTTGAGAAGTTGTGGAATTTTTTTTTTCAAAAATATTGAAAAACAAAAATGTTATCGCGATTTGAATATTTAAAAAAAATTAAGCTGCCAGTAGAGGGGATAATATGGGGTTATACTACTGCAAAAAGTACAAAAATCCCAAACCCATTTTAGCCTCATGATGTTAGTTACTGATCTTTTCATAAGCACTGTGTCATTGAGAAAATAACATAAAAAATATAAGATTTGAAACTTTTCAAATACCATCCAAATTAGCGTATTTTTCAGCACCATGGTACAAGTATATTACATGCCTTATAACAAGGTTTATCACATGCGAAGCTACTACACTACTAGTTAATTCGAACAACTGAAATTGTGTTGTTTGAAAGGCGGATAAGTCACTTTTGTATCTAGGGGTCATGCACAAATTACGTCACGCTCCAAGGAGGGGGTTAAGCCATGCGTGACAAGCCTTACAAAATTATCGGAGGACTTTTACAGAAAGTGTGACAAAGGGGGGAAGGGGTTCGAAAAAATTGAAATTTAACGTGACATAATTTGTGTACCATCCCCTACGAGTAAAAAGAGGAATCTCGCATAATTTATGATCTCGTCCTAAAAGCCATAGCTTGTTATTACTGAGCAAACGAATGGATTTACACTTTATTTCACAATGCTACGACGAAGAGAAGATCCTCCTCTGTCTCCCAGCGGTGACAGTTGTTATTTTGGTCCGTTTATCTGCTTAATAACAACGAGCTATACACTCGGTTATCAATGGTTTTAAGGGTGAATATACATAGAAGCCAAACCTCGAATTTTCAAAAGCACAAGTCTAGAGAAGCAGACAACCGGTAACTCACTGGTCACTCGCTGGTGGCGACTAATCAATAAAATGTTCAACGCAAAAGGTTATCAGGTTCTCAAGATATAAATCTACAAACAAGCTCTTGAAAATTCGAGGTTTGATATCGATGCATCTTCACCTATTGAAAATATTTCCTTAAAACTTTTTACATCATTATGACCAATTTAAGTACGATTTTCAAGGTTTTTCGTGGACAATAACTAAATTGACGTTTGAGACAGTTTTGCAATTATGCGTATATCATATGTCATATATGCTTATTACAGCTCTTTTGAGCAAGAACAACTTTACCTTACAAGCCAAGGTGTTCAAATGGTTTGATCTTGCAGTTTGTCCCGTATCTATGTTCAACGCAATGTGTGTCGGTACAAAAACACATATCCATGAATACTTCACACAAAATAAAAAAAAATGTTCTGGACCCCCCGACCGATTATTTTGATTTTGGTCGCAAATGAAAGAGCAAAGTCTAATTGTTTTTAGTTCGAAATTTCAGACTTACCTATTTTTTTGTAATAAAGTTACTCCACACAGACACCGTGAACTTTGAAAGTGTTTTTCGAATACTGCTTTGTTTGTCCATCTTTGTTCCCTCATATTTTTATGGAAGCAATATAAACTTCCAGATTCAGACGACTTTATTGACCAAGCCATACTGTGCACAACTTTAGCGTGAGCAGCTTTTTTTCTAGGATTGTTTTCAATGTTTTCTAATGCCAAAATATCCTCGAATCGCTTGAAATTGATGTGAAGGCTGTTTTATATTATTTCTCGTGTCCATTTTCGAAAACTTCTTCTGCATTCTTCAATTCGGTGCAAATTATCATCACTTTTTCTACAATGCTCACACAAGGTGTCCTGCAATCTACCAATCCCATAAGTAACCAGCTTTTCTTTGGTATTTATGACATCATTCAATAACAAGAACATGTTTGATCTATCTTTGGCGCATAAAAAATTACTACTCTAATTTTTCCACACCGTCAACCAATTGACTTCTGGATGATCTTGTCTAGCCTTCACAGAAATATTCAAAGAAGTCAAAAATAACATATACAAACTCGTTGTTGACGCTCAATAAAATGTTCCCTTAACTTCATTTGCGACTTGCAACCATTCTTTATCATTTCAGGTAAATTAACCCCTGTTCACGTATCCTAACAAATATTCTTCATCATAATCATCAACATTTTGCGGGGAGCTATGCAAAACATTTCTAACAAACAATGCCTTACATTTCGAATCGGGATCTATTAACTTGAGTCCACCATTTCCGACGTCAAAATACAACTTCTCTCTTGAAACTCTGAAAACATTACCGCACCACATGAAGTTCCCTAACAAGTTCATAAACTTCTTTATTTATTTGTGGACCAGAAAAAGCATTGTTAATTCTGAAAAAGTATGACTTCCTGAAATTAACTTAGATTCTTGCATGTATGGAAATAGAAGCAAAGATTTGAATTATTTAATCAAATTCTCCCTGACTGCTGACAAAAATATTAATGTCATCAGCGAATGCCATAACTTTCAAAAATTTCCCGTAAACAAAAATGCCGCCTGTGCTTCCGTAAATTGTTCTTATGAGTGGTTAAAAGTAAAGAACAAGAAGAACCATGCTAAGCGGACATCCTTGCTGTACAGATGATCTTATGTTTATGATTGTTCGATTATAAGAATCCACTGTGCATTATCTTGGATGTAGCTTTGTCACACAATTACTTAACGCAGTTTATCAGCTGAGCTAGAATAGAGAACTTTCCTAAAACATTTCCTAACGCATTTTTGGGAATAATTTATAATCAGCATTAAGGAAGCTGATCGGCTTGTGGTTATCTATGCAAATGGATTGTCCTTTTTTTAGGAATTATTATTATAATTCCATTTGAAAAACACTCATCTTTTCTCCATCTATTAGTGAAGACTCCCTTACCTTACTACGTAAAATATTCAGCCTAACATTTTCAAGTTCCATCCGTCGAGACTTTACTACCACAATTTAATCAGCAACCTGCTCTCCGTTAATTCTTCTGTTTATTAAATCCTGAAGTCTACTAAAAAGAGGACTCTTCTCCTGGAATATCTCTTAATTAGCGCGTCATGATCCCCCCTTGTAAAAGCTTTTGATGTTTGCCTTAACAGCATAGTTCCACCAGGAACTGTGATCCATATAAGAGAGACAATGATTTAGTTGTTCATACTGGACTCTGAAACGCTGAGAAACCTCTGTGCTCGCGATCATATTCGGGTTTATGTTCCAATAGCCTCGACCTTTGGGATGTATTTTTCTGCCTATCAACTCTGATTTTCAAAACAACCCCCGAATGATCTGAACACGCGACAGCTACAGTTTGGACATCAGAAACCTGGTTAGCAAACTCTATGGGATGGTACACAAATTATGTCACGCTAAATTTCAACTTTATCGACCCCCTCCCCCCTTTGTCACACTTTTTGTATGAGTCCTCAAAAATTTGTGTAAGGTTTGTCACGCTTGGCTTGACCCCCTCCCTCCCCTTGGAGCGTGACATAATTTGTGTACGACCCCTATTGGGCCGATCAAGACTGGATGCGCTTTCACATCTAAGAAACGTAAATTGGTCTTCTTTAAGAAATTTCGCCACATCTACAAATTTGCAAAGATTTACACAAACACGGAGGGTTGAAAAATTTTATATGCGCTATTCGTATCGCTGGCTTCGAGGAAGCAGTTGAAATCTCCCAGCAGCACAGAGTGCTTGCAATTGCTCTTGCTGAGGTGCACAGTTAACTGATTCACAAAAAGTTCGTCTTTCATCTTCTTTTTGCTTTTACCATAGTGTGCATATACAATAATGAAATTATTGCCATTGATAATAATCGATAAAACTCTTCCCGATGGATCAAAAATTTGAGAATGGAAATCGAACCCCTCTCTTACTAATACCCCTGTCTCTTTTTTATCGCTACTTAAATTAATCAACGCAGTGTGAGTTGATAAAAATCCAATATTTTCAAAGTCGTTGTTCAAACTGTTAAGGTTGAGGGTTCCGATTGAAAATACAAAAGTTCATTTCACAATACTACGAGTCTGAATTAATTTTTAGATTTCTTACTTCTCGACTGAGTTTGTCTCCCCTGGTCCGCCAGCAGATTCTGCGTTTCCGGAACCGATATTTCCTCAACCACATGCGCCTCTGTGGCCGTTGTTCCAGAGTAATCTGTGCTGTTGCCGGAAGTTTTATTTGCTGTAGCACGCTTCCTCGATTCAATCGTCTGAAATCCTTGGTCGTCATCTTTCGGAGGTTCCGTCTCCTCCGTTATCCACCACCTCTGACTGCGTCTGTTGTTGCCCACGCAAAGTAGGGAACTGCTTGGACGTTGACGCGGCTGGATTGAAACCTTCAGCTCCATCTTGGACAATCCTTGCAAATGATGTCGGTTTGGCACGCGCTGTTTTCAAACGATCATTCACCGTTCGTCGCTTTGGGCAGTTTTGCCTCACATGGTCTGGGCTGCCGCATGTGAAACATTTCGATTGCATTCCCTCATTAAAAATGCGCACTTGGAATTGTAGAACTCGCAACTGAGACGAGACAGCTGACGACATTTTCATGTGGGCACCGCAAACACCGTTCAGGATTGGGTATCCGCTCTCTGCTCCATACCGCTCTCTCACTAACTGGCGAACTTCGTATTTCGACAATGCAATCGCCATGTGCTTATCCTCTACCTCGATGGGTAGACCAAATAGTCGAACATACCGAAAGTTTCCCATGGCCGCTGAAAAGGTTACCGATTTAACGCTTCCGTCGTCATAAGTGAAGGTTTCACTTGTCGCGCACTTCAAAAGTTACGTTCTCATAATCTCCTCTGACTGGAATTTCACGTATACGCAAAAATCTTTGGGTTCACGAAACATGGCGCTAAGCATGTTCGGTTTCCATTTTTTTTTCGATCCAAAATGGATCTGGATGTTGTTGATGTGAATGTTTCGGAGTTCAATATTCTCTGGCACTTTACAAGGTTGGACACAACTGATACAATAGTAATGGCGCTGGACTGGCCAGCCGAACAAAGGAGATCTTCACAAAGCCAAGCTTATTATTTTCGATTATCGAGCTGCACGCGCACGTCCGACACGTTTAACGTCTGAATACGAACTGGGGAACAGATAGCCGTAGCGGTAAATGCGCAGCTATTCAGCATGACCAAGCTGAGGGTCGTGGGTTGAATCCCACGGTCGAGGATCTTTCGGATGGAAATTTTCTCGACTTTCCAGGGCATAGAGTAACTTCGTACTTGCCACACGATATACACATGCAAAAATGGTCATTGGCATAGTAAGCTCTTAGTTAATAACTGTGGAAGTGCTCATTAAGCTGAGAAGCAGGTTCTGTCCCAGTGGGGACGTAACGCCAGAAAGAAGTAGAAAAAGACGAACTGGATTAAAGCTGCGTTGATACTGTTAAATACATTTGTCATCTACAACTTTGCCGAAGACCGGTTTCAAATCGGACGTCTCAGTAATTAGTTAGTGATTTATATTTATTTGCAAATTCTTTAACATTGCTCATTTAACTTCTGAACAGGCAACATTGCTGCATTTGGCGCAAAAGATAGCACGTACAAATCATGGCCTAAGATAAGATCGGACAACTGCCTTCTTTCAGTTGTTCTTCTTTTCATCCATGAGCCAAATTGTAAATTTTCCACCCTTACGTGTTACGCTAAAACAGTGTTGCCATTTGTATGGAAGACGGTACACTAATGTGACCATGGCAACGAGAGCATTCGGCACCTCTCAAACGTCAAATTCATGAACTCGTGCACTGGTCCATTGTAAATAATAACAATCAAACAAGGTAACCCGGCAACACAGGCAAAACCAAAACAAACGCTTCCGATGGTAATTTTTCACACACAGCCACACACTCGGAGACATAAAAATCAATTAATTAGCGACTGGATCACAAACTGGATCAAATTCTATGGGTCACTGCAGAAAAATAATCCGCTCTCTTTCACTCTTACATAAAACAAGGCCAGTAAACGTCAAAATCCCATGCAGAATCAAAACAGTGCAGAGCTCTATAGGGCTCCTCTGAAAATTTTGTAAGGCTTGTCACGCTTGGTTTGACCACCTCCCACCCCCCTTGGACCGTGACGTAATTTGTGCATGACCCCTTACTGGGGCGTCCGGTTTGAAAACAGTCTTCGGCAAAGTTGTAGATGACAAATGCGAACAGTCGTCCGTGGACCACTTATATTTTGGCTGAGAGCAGAATCCAGCTCTTCCAGAGGCACATCGACCGCCTGCCTGCCAACCGAGAGGAATCTAGCCTTCTGATTCATCCGTGGACCGCACATCCTTTGTCTGAATGCAGAATCCAGCTCTTCCAGTATATCGACCGCTTCCTCCGCCAACCACAACGTGCTGCAAACAGTCGTCCGTGGACCACTTATATTTCGGCTAAGAGCAGAATCCAGCTCTTCCAGAGGCGCATCGACCGCCCGCTTGCCAACCGAGATGAGAATCTAGCCTTCTGATTCATCCGTGGACCGCTCATCCTTTGTCTGAGAGTAGAATCCAGCTCTTCCTGTATATCGACCGCTTCCCCCGCCAACCATAACGTGCTACGAACAGTCGTCCATGGACCGCTCATCTATCGGCTGAAAGCAGAACCCAGCTCTTCCAGTGGCGCAACGACCGCTGGGCCGCTAACCGAGAGGAGAATCTAGCCCTTCATGACAAGACCTCATCCGTGACCGCTCATCTTTCGGCTGAGAGGAAAATTCAGCTCTTCCAGCGAAAACGTCCACATTCAGCCGTCTATAAACCGTTTGTCCATCGGACTGTAGGAGAGGTGACCTAGAGGAAGTATCAGACCCAGCGTTTCTCGACACAACCGACGAAATCATCGCTCAATGATCCAGCCCTGAACTGCTATCCAGCAGCCTGGGATAAAATAATCAAATTTTGTATTATATACTTGTGTTTTGTAAGTTGATTGTAAAATAGTAGTTGTTAGGTATAACGCTTCCTTCAAAGAGAATTGAACATTCTCACTGGAAGTGTAGTTATGTACAATGTATTTTGAAAAGATGAGGAGGTTTTATGCCTTTGGGAGAAGGAGTTTCGAAGGACATTCCACTCCCAGGGGCTTTTCCCTGCTCTAAATAAAGAAATAATAATAATAATAAAGGGCTTGTGCAGTCTCAGTTTTATTCCGAATTAGCTCAAATTTTTGGAGGCACTCAGAATTTGATCTAGAATCAAATGAACGTTGTGGAGTAAAAAATGATTTTTTGAACCATCTAATGGATCGTATCACTAACCATAAGTGATCAATCCTTACCTTATCCCACTAAACAGTATTCTTTGCATGACAATTGTAAAGATTCAGATGTAGATTCGGTATCTAGTGACAATGGTTGTCTAACAATCATCTCTTCCATTCCCCCGATGACCTTAAGGATGTAGCCAGGGCCGTTATTGACTTGAATTTTGAGCTCATTGTGCACATTGAGAATGTTTAGCAAATCCCAAGCTCCATTCATTTAATTTCTGTTAAATTTTGATTGTTTGGTAAATCACGGAGTAGCAACTATGAGGCGGTCACCTATGTTCTTAGGAATTTTTTTTTTGGACGGACGTGAAATGCTCGAAAGGTGATCGAAGCAGCACTACGACGAACACCTGAATGGTATTGAAGGACACAGACACAGATGTAGATGTCAAAAAGTACTGTAAGTACTCAAATATTTCGAACGATGAGTGCTTAAGGCAAAGTACGCCATCATTGAAATTGTACGCGTCGTTGATGATTGTTGCTAATTCATCTCACGATTTCGAATCAAAGAAAATCAGTTGGTATTGCACTGAACACCTGAAAAAGTATCAGCATACTTTATGCATGTTGACGCGTACAGTGATACATTTTCAAGTCAATATAAACTATCAAGGCTGAGTATTATCACTTTGAAATGCCAAGCTGAAAAGTCATCATTGATGCCAAAACGAATGACGGGCTACTTAGCCTTAAGACCATCTTTGGTGATATGTAGAAGAACGATATGTGGAGGATGAAACCGTCAGCTCTACGCGAATGCAGTATTTAGAAACAGTCGGAAAGGTGCACTGGGCAGGAAATAATGCCGGGTAGTAGTTCTCCAAAATTGGTGATCGCGTCAAATCCAGTTGGAACAAGAAGGCATGAAGCGGAGCGAACTAGTAGGTTTGATTGTTGCAATTGTTGCACTAATTGTTGCACTTAACGATATCTGGAGCGTATGGCCCGAAAAGGAGGTTGGAGAAACACAGCCATGCACCGAGTAAATAAGTGTAATATTGTAACACAGGTTTTACCAAACTAATTGATGTTGTACCAAGTAATCGAAACTATTCAGTACCTGATTTAAACAATCTTTTCAAATGAATATTTCAAGCAGCGGAACGACGAATTTTTTTCCGCCTTAATTCATCGATCAACCAAAGTTCCACTACCATATTTACACATGACCGACATTCAATACAAAACGCAACCAACAACCAACCGAACTTCAATAGGTACCCAGTGACAAAGGAAATCAAGCCGTCCCCCTGTTCGGCACCAGCTCCGATGACACGAGCTTTTCAATTTCACACCGTCACTGTGTCAAACCTGGCGTGATTGTCAATGGTGACATTGCTGACAGTGCACTTTTTCCCATTTTTGTTGGCGCTGTCCGCTCAACCTGTAAATCCCGAATCAATTCCGCCCATATCGATCCGATCGAACGTCATCGCAATGCAATGGTGTTCGCCATTCAAGTGGGAGACGAAACTTGGTCCCGGTTCCATCGGTTCGGGGTCCCACTCGACCCAACAATGTTCCTCTCGCGAGTGTTTCTGGTTGACTTTTTATGGCAAGTGGCCAACCATCCAACCATATCCGCAGTCTGCCGGAGCGAGCGATGCATTGATGATTTTTCTTTTTTTCAATTTATGGCTTTGCTGACTTCACTGCCAGGGGAAACGGATTTTATTCATGGTTCAATCAGTGCGTTGACACGTGTCAAAATTGTGACAATGGTGCTCGCGCGAGTATCTGAAGGAAGAGCTTGTGGGGCTTCGCCGAAAGAGACTGCACTTTCGGGATAAACTGGTTTCAATTTTCCAGCGCCTTTGGTTCGATTTAACTTTTGCATTTCTCGTTTGAATTTGTGACCTAGATTCCATTCATATTGGATATATTTGAAATTAGTTGAAACTTCGCACACTTAGAAAATATCATTGAAATATACGTCATTGTAAATTTAAGTTACAAGTTACGTAATTTTTCGTCACATTCAATTGAATTTTGTTCGGATCACAAAGAAAAATCAGACAGATACCAGGACTTGATTTTTTGTTGAGAAATTATTAGTTTTCCTGAAACAATAGTAAATATATTTAGGGCTCATAACATTAAAGTCCCTATTATTCTACATTTTTGGCATAATCAATAGATAGTGCTTAAGAAAATCATTGAAAATCTGGCGAAAGATTGGGTGATTTTCTGTTATTGTTGCTGCAAATTGAATTTTACAGTAACGCGATGTCACAAAATCATGTTTGTACGATATTTAAGCAAAATGAAATAGTAATAAGTATAAATAACTTTCACTCATGGACAAATATCTCTGAAGCATATTCACAAATGAAGCTAATAAAAAAGGTATAGGGCTTCGAATTTCCCAAGTTTCGTTCATCACACTCCTTCTTTATGTACCCAAAAAAAATTATGTTGGCTTTGGTGGGGTTGGTGGTCTAATAGCAGTTGCTTCTGCTTCATAAGCAGAAGGTCATGGGTTTAATCCCAGGCATGTCCCTTTCCTCGTATTTTGTAGTTGTATCTTTCACTTGCTCCTATCTACCACTCTTAATATATCAAAGTTGATCACAGTTCATAGCATCGGATTGTTTTGATAAACTTGACTTTATTGCTATTTGCAGAGCACATTTGCAGTAAATCTTGTCGTTTCGGAAAGGTTGAGAGGAGTGAAATGCATGTTCTTTGGAACAGCAATGAAACTTTATGAGCTTTTGATATTAATATGCAATCTTACTAGAACTAGGTATGTTACAGATGCTTTTATTGATACGTGCTTGAAACCATTTGTGGAAAGCATCTCTTTGGAAGGTGTTTCACGTGCTACTTAAGATTTAGTTGGAACACTATGTTCACTTCAGCTTCTGGATGTCCAAATGAACAAATTTGGGAGGTGTGACTTAATATCATTACAATTAGATTGTTTCCATAAAAAAATAGGCCACCCTAATATCCAGGGTTGATCCACCTCTAACGTAATTTCATATTTTCCACCACACCTAATGAGGCGGTGAGAAAAGCTCTAAATCCGTCATTCGGGGGAAGTTTTTCCGTTAATTATCTCCTGTCCCTCCTGTGCGTTGTCTGCCCGGCATGTTGTTCCGGTCTGGTGGGATTTATTTCTCCAGAGGGCCCGGAAATTGGTAGTCTGCTAGGCTCATAATGACAGCATCCATGAAATATGCAAACCAACAACAACAACAACAACATCAACAGCAAATAAATAAAAACCGAAATCTGACCAAGTCGTGAGGGTACGGTCCGATCTCGTACTTTTAATTAGAAAAGGCAGGAAGAGAGAATCTCCGACCCCAGACACAGTTGCTCGTCGCTGGACGGAGTTTGCAAACAATCGTAATTTCCACAATTATCCCTTGCTAGTCAGTGTTGCGATGATGGTCCATTGTAACGAACTGTGTGCAAGAAGGAAGCAAACCAGACCACCCATGAAACTGCCAGACCTAGCTGAGGATCCCGTGATTACTCACGTTGATGCTGATATGCGGGAAATTTTGGGTTAGTGTAATTAGTCTCGACCGCTTCAGCATACATGTTTCGCTTGGCCAGGATAGGGAAGTCGCCATTGCAGAGAACGCATCGGAAGTGTGCATTTCGCGGACATCCCACTGATGACGGTGGACGTGACTCTGATGTACGAACGGACGAACGGATGGATGGTTAGTTGTTTATTGGTAGCTATCAACATTTAATGTTGATAAATATTTAGCGAGGATGAAAGGTATTAAACAAAACATACGCTAATCCTTGCTCTGTCATTAGGCGTAATGTTTCGGGGTGGGTGTTTTCCCTATAATTTGAGCAACGCCCTCGAAACTGAAGTGCAAGTTGGCCAAAGTGACATCCGTGCGACACCGGTAATCATCATCCACCGACAGTTGAAGCGATGATGATGTCGGTTGTTAGTGGTTTGCACTCGGCTGACGAATGCATGAGCGGATAATGGGGCGTTTATCTTCCACACAGCCCATTTGTACTCCAGATCTAATGGTGCAGTTAGTATTAGGACATGAATATTTAAGATTTAGAAACAGTGAACGGTACAGAAGTTTTCCATACTAATAACTACAATAAAAAAATAATACATGCTTGTCGCTTGAAGGAAGTTATAAGTATAGAGGGCCTACCATAGACTAGTGGTAGCGTCTAGGGTCATTTATGGCGGACATCAGTAACGTACGTTGTTACCAACTGAAAGTTTTGGGAACTGTTTCACCATTACCAGGAAGGGGTCATATTCTAAAGTCACGATAATAATATATAACTCTGACATCGATAATCTCGAGGAAACGCTTATCTTCCATATAAATGTGATCGATTTGTGCTCTAGTTTACTGTCGATCAAGGCGACGATAGGCGCGTGGAGTACGCACGGGCTGAACGATCGCAAGGTCCTTGGTTCGATTCCAGGTTGCCGCGATAACAATTTTGTTTTCATAAGTCAAAGCAATGTATTTCAACCCGAATTATTGTGGCAAATTTTCATAAGTGGTTCCTATGTATTTCGATAGCCCATTTGTCTGAGTGTACGCTTTCATTCTTCCAAAATTTTAGCACGCCTTCCCTTATGCCTGATACATATGCAGTCTTCTTACCAAACAGCAAACCTCTCTTTTTTTTTTCTTTTTTTAATTTTTTTTAATAGTGTCATTCCAAACATTACATTCGTTTCTTATATCAAGGTGTTCTGTGTTATTAGACAACACTATCATCCTGATTTGGTAAAACAAATTTAAGCTTTTATTAACATTTTGTTAACAACATATTACATTTCATTTGTCGTATAAGTTTAGATTTTTTACAGGTGATTTGATTTCACCTGATTATAAGAGAAAAAACAAGTTTTCAATTTACTTAACCTTACTTAACCAAAATATATAACGCATTAATCGTAGCAATAGAAGATTGTAACGATTTTGCCTGAAATTATTAATTATTTTATTTGACATTTGTTCCAATGTTTCAATATTGGATATTCTATGTAACTCATTGGTCACTATGCCAGGGAGGAAGCTTCAGAATCATTTTCAAACTTGTATTATGAATTCTCTGCACAGCTTTCTTCCTGTTATTACAGTAGATAGTCCATATTGGTACAAATACAGCATGGCTGGCCTGAACATTTGTTTGAAGATCAAAAGCTTGTTCTAAAGACGAATTATTTCTATTATTAAGTGGATAAAGATATTAACATATATCGTCCCCTTAATGCTACAACTAGATAACTCGAAAATCAAAATTTTGAGATGTGCAACTTTGAAAATATGTTCGTTGTACAAGGTGATGACTAATCGCAGAGAATATAATTAGAAAATAAACTTCAACTTGTGTATTTTGAATCACACGCTTATGAGCTGTGGATATTTTGCCGATTTAATTGATAATAATGTTTTGACATATTGAAGTCAAAAATTTCAAATTTCAAGTTATCTAGTTGTAGCATCAAGGGGACGATATGTTACATTTGGCTTGAATGCCCTCAATGTGATTTTTTAAGGATTAACTTTTATCTAGCATGAGCCCTAGATACATAACCTAATCTTCCATTTTTGCCAGTATGAGTACAGATGACACGCAGACTTTGTCCTTTGGCGGAGAGGCCTGTGTCATCCGCAAACAAGGATTTTTGACATCCCTGAGGTAACTCAGGTACGTCAGATGTGAAAATATTGTGTAATGTTGATCCTATTATGCTGCTTTGGGGAACACCAGCTTTTACAGGAATTCTTTCAGATCTGGAGTTCTGATAATTAACCTGAAGTGTACGATTTGACAGATAATTTTGCATTATTCTAACAATGTATGTTGGAAAATTAAAGTTTTTTAATTTTACGATGCCAAGCACTGCCAAATGTTTTTTCTATGTCTAGAAGAGCAAGACCAGTAGAATAGCCTTCAGATTTGTTGGAACGAATCAAATTTGTTACAAGTAAAAGATGATGAGTGGTCAAATGTCCATGGCGGGATTCGAACTGTTCATTGGAGAAAAATGAATTTTCGATGATGTGGACCATTCAAAATGACCTTTTCGAAAGGTTTACTGATGGAGGAAAGCAAACTGATTGGACGATAGCTAGAAGCTTCTGCAGGATTTTTGTCTGGTTTAAAAATTGGAACAACCTTAGCATTTTTCAATTTGTCAGAAAATAAATGTTTATTGAAAACTTTTGTTAAATATATTAACTAAAAATGATAAGCTACTTACTGAAAGTTTTTTGATGAGGATGTAGAAAATTCATCATCGCCAGAAGCTTTCCATATTTTTATTTTTAATAATAATTCTCACTTCTTCCAAATCCGTCTGCCAGGAATTTTCAAAAAACGTTCTCTTGATTGAGAATATTTTCGAAGTCCTTAATAACTTGATTTTCTATTTGACTAGTAGATCCTAAATTAAAATTGTGCGCGCTATTCAAACTGCACAGCAAGTTTTTTGATCTTTTTCGCAATTAGTTAGTAATAATTTGTTTTCCTTTGTCATGCCGGTATTTGCATTTTGAGGTTTTTTCAAAAATTTTAGATAATTTCCAAAAGGTCCAATTGAGAAATCTCATTTTCAATATTTTTGTTTCTTAATTGAGCAAAACGTTTCTTGATTTCTTTCTGCAAATCCTGCCATATATTTTTCGTAGCAGGATCACGAGTGCGTTAAAATTGCCTTCTCCTTCACATTTTTGAAACGGATCAAGAGTTTAAGATCAATCGTCTATAATCACGGTTTCGATTTTTTACTTCACATTTTGGAATTGTAATGCTCCTGGCTTCAACAATGGAATTTGTTTAAAGTTTCAATAGCATTGTCAATATCAAGTTTTGTTTGTAATGAAATGTTAAGGCGAAGTAGCCCGTCATTTGTTTCACCAGCAATGATGACTTTGCTGCGTGCACTTTCAAAGTGATAAAACTTATTCTTGATAGTTTATATTGACTTGAACAAGTATTATTTGTACGCGCGAACATACATAGATTATGTCTGATACTTTTTCAGTTGTGTCAGTGCAAAACCAACTGATTTTCTTTGATTCGAAATCGTAAGATGAATTAGCACCAATCATCAACAGTGCGTACAAATTTCAATGACGGCCTACTTCGCCCTAACATCAAGATTAGAGTCAATATATTGATATGTGTTTCATATATATTCCAGTCGGCTCAAAAATAATTGAAGGTAGAGCTGATGGGATTGAGAATCGCTTCATGTGATATTTGAAATGTAACAGAACATGATCGAATTAAAAATTAGCATTAGTAATCAGTTGGCTACAAAGATGACTAGAGTCGGGTTAAGGCGAAGTAGGCCGTCATTGGTAATTTGTACGCGTCGTTGATGATTATTGCTAATTCATCTCATGATTTTGATCAAAGAAAATCAGTTGGCTTTTGTACTGACACAGTTGAAAAAGTATCAGCATACTTTATGCATGTTAGCGCGTGCAGTGATACTTTTTCAAGGTCAATATAAACTATCAAGACTGAGTTTTATCACTTTGAAAATGCAAGCTAAAAAGTCATCATTGTTGCCAAACGAATGACGGGGTAACTTAGCCCTTAAGACCAAATCAATCGCAGATGGGTTTTTAGAAGAGGAAAAACATGTAGGGCTATCAGGGTATTGAATTGAGAAATATCTTGAAGAGCACTCATCAAATAAAATTCTGCCGTTGGAATAACTTTTTGCTAATAATTCGCATAGCAAACCTCTCTGTCATAAAATTATACCAGCCCTACACCCTTCCAGTATGAACTGGCATTGATGCAGGGGGTATATCCGGTTCTACTGTGGAAGCCAGTTTATGGCATCATCACTGATGTAGTTCTATGGCAGTCATCTGGTGGTTTTCTTGTGTAAGTGCAGCTGATCTATAGCAATACTGGAGTAGCAACCACGGGCGGCCAATCAAGCTCAAGTTCAGCTCGAACTCTTTAGTAACTTTACAAGGTGTCTATGAAAGAAAAACATTTTCGGGAAAAAAAATAAGTATCTCTAAGTATTTTTGATTACCCATCAAATTGAACTTAAAACACTATTGAGCATCGAAACTTTTGTTTGCTGATAGTTCAGCAGCCTGACCACTTAGAAAAGATGGCGTCTTGGGCAAAGTTGTTCAGTAGCACAAGGGCAATCATTGTGCGAGCTAGTAATTTATAACTTTGGCCACAAGGCAGGTAACAGTGAGCATGGAATTTGTGTTTTTCAGATTTTTCGGCATCTTATCTGCTTAAAAAGATGGCGTTTCGGTGAAGAATGTTCGGTATTTCTTGGGCTATTTTTGTTTGAATTCATGATACTAAAGATTTTTGTCAGTGGTTGGAACTATCCGAACATAAAACTTTTGTTTTACAGATATCTCAGGATCCTGACATTTAAAAATTGGACACGTTCAGTGAAGTCGTAGCTCAAAGTTTGTCATAATTTAGGCCATGAAATACGAATTTTTTTTTGGCAACAGTTGGCGCAAGTGAGCATGATTTTTTTAAGTAGAGGGCTCTTTATATTCTAGACAGTAGATTTGAATTTTTCCGTAAGGCGGCGCAAGTGATCACTGTAATATTGTTTCGCAGATATCTCAGATATCATTATTCAAGCCAGTTCATTCGAGACGTTAGATTCCCACCGGATCTTTTCAGGTTGGTTTTTTTTTCTACTTTCCTGGACATAGAGTATCTTCGTACCTGCCACACGATATACATATGTAAAAATGGTCAATTTGCAAAGAAATTTCTCAGGTAATAGGTTTGGAAGTGCTCATAAGAACACTAAGCTGAAAAGTAGGCTCTGTTACAGCCGGGACGTAATGCCAGAAAAAAAGAAGAAAAACTCAAAATTTTTGTAGTTTGATTATTATGGGTCACCCTACTGGATATGTTTTGAAAAAAAAGACCAAGGATAACGCTTTTCTTTATCTTTCATATTCTCAGAAATTGGAATAATATTTAATAGACGAATACAATTGAACCATTTTCAGCCATCATCTTCAATATACTATAACTGCTTCATCGAGCAGTGCTTCTTTCATCGAAACGTCCAAACAACCCATATCCAGGAATCACTTCCGCCCGAAACAGTTTATGGGTTCGATAATTTTGCACATGCCAATTGAATCGGATATCGCCCTTCATCATCATCAAAGCCGCAAATTGAAACCCGATCCATGCAATCGGATGTGTCCCACGGCACACGACGACAGCAGCAACATCCAAAGACAATAACCGTCATCCTCCCATTCAATATCCGTTATTAGCATCTCAAACGCTTGGCTGCCCAAATCCCAGATGGAAGCTAAGATAAAGATAGGACAACTGGGAATAAAATTGAATCCAGTTTGTGATCCAGTCGCTGATTGGTTGAATTTGATATCTGCGAGTGTGTGGCTGCGTGTGAAAAGTTACCATCGGATGCGTTTGTTTTGGTTTTGCCCGTGTTGCCGGATTACTATGTTGGGTCGTATTTTTTTTGCGGTTGTGCATAAAAGTTCGTAGCCGACCGATGTGAACCTAACAAAAAAGTGAAACGAAATCAGATCGAAATTAAGTGCAAAGCCTTTAATTGTATACGGAGCAGGAAATCTCATCCGGATCACCATTTTTATCGGTTCCCGAAGGACCCGAAAGTGCGTAACGAGTGGATTAAGATTTGCGTGAAAAATGAGAAGGACATACCGTTTTTTAAGCTGACAACCGGATGCAGATTGGGCAGTGTTAGATTGGTCGTATTGGGCTTCAATTAGTTCGTTTTGTACTTGCCTTGAGTGTTTTTTAAAGGACTTAGAAGAAAATCTTAATCCAAATCCGAAAATGGCCACTTTGGCAATAAAAGCTTTCAGTTAATAACTGTGGAAGTGCTCATTGAACACTAAGCTGAGAAGCAGGCTCTGTCCCAGTGAGGACGTAATACCAAGAAGAAGAGATACACTATAATTCACATAATCACCACAACTAAAAAATAAATAATAATTAGGAAATATTTTTTGTGAAATAGTGTACCGTCTTCCATACAAATGGCAACACTGTTTAACGTAACACGCAAGGGTGGAAAATTCACAACTGGGCTCATGGATGAGAAGAAGAACAACTTAAAGAAGCCAGGTGTCCGATCTTATCTTAGGATGGAAGTGGAACTACTGGGCGCTCTGCCACTGCCACCGACTGCGTAAAAGGATATCTTCGTGTTTAATCGCTCACAAGTTAATAACACACATCGGCGATATGCGATCATCGGCATCATCATCATCTTCATTGTTGTGCTGACTGAACATTTCGTCTTTACTATCGTTGTCGTTGTCGATGGCAACCGATGGCGCGCTCGTACATCTCGTGTTCATCTTTGATTGCGCTCGAACCACATATTCTCGCATGATAGGAGATTAAGGCAGCCAGGCGTAATGATTGCTTAGCGACTTGGATCTATCGTGGAAGGCCTAACGACCGAAGTAACGTAGGTCCGAGTAAGGGTGTTACACTGATAGTGAATTTGCAGCAAATTACACCAAACCTCATATGACGATGAAATGCAAGTTACTTTCTTTTACGAATTTTGGAAACTGAGTTAATACCGTAAAACGGGGTATCTTTGATAATGCGGGTAACTTTGATAGTGCGGAACCCACCACATTCTAAACAAAATATCATAATTTATGTTAATCTGTTAAGAAAAACGAATACAAAACTAAAGAATATTAGTATGACACTTCATGTAAGAGCGGTTTTCATTTGAAATAAGAACATTTGAGGCTTTTTAAACGAATATTAGAAATTGACACAATTTTAGCATTTTCGAAAGGCTTGCAAACAATCTGTTCTACCATCACTATGTGATGTAGTTTTCAATAATTGGCCTCTCATCTTTGACAGCCTAATTATCATAGAACTTGAATACGGTCTCAAATCTCTTAGCAAAAAGCATTTAAACAAACTGGGGCTATTTTTGAAATCTAAGTCAAAAATTTCCATATAACGTTAAACGCCTAGAGGTATGCAATGCCCTACAAATGTTCGTTATTCATTCAATTTTGTTCGATTCATACTTCATTATCAAAGTTACCCCAAAACAGAAAACCAACTTTCGATTACATGAAAAATTATATATCCATTAAAAATGAATCTTTTGGTAATCTATCGACTGCAATCGATAGCTAGGATGGCAGTACTTGTTTTAAAAAATATAAATTATAATACTTTGAAACAGCATGCATAAATATTAAAGTTTGCTTCGAAAAAACTATCAAAGTTACCCCGTTTTACGGTACGAATAAATGTGAAATTATTACAGTTTGATTATTTTCTCGAAAATTAAGTCTTTTATTTTCAACCTTTAGTTTGTAATTTATTTCAAACATGTTTAACCCATCAAATAATAAAACATATTCTCGGTTAAAGCTGTTCCATACTCCAAAATTCTTTGGAAAATAAATATAAGCGTGATCCATGAACTTTCCAAAATCTTATTCAAAACGCTTAATCTGATAATCGTCGAGAGTAGCGTATTGTTGCTTAAGCAAAGAGTGATTGAATCATTGTAAAAAGTACAATCAATATGCGATTGCAATAGTTTGTAATTCATTTTGCGTGTACACTATGTTTGAACCAGGATAGTATAAAAGTCGAATTTACATCGAGGTTTTCTCGTTAGAGATTAGTATTCGGTCCATATTTTCGTTATCAAAAGGTTCCAAAATATTCTATCTATAAAGTTTTAATTCCTTTCAATTTGAAGCTATTTTTCATACTAAAATGTATGGAAATACTATTTTGTCACTCATTTCTTTCCATACAAACTGTAAGGAAAAAAAAAATCATCGAAGGTTTCAGATTATGACAATATGGACCGAACACTAATCTCTTAAGAGAAAAAAATCCGATGTTCCATAATCTACTGGATCAGACATAGCCATTGGGGTAGGAACAGGTGGGCCAAGGGGGGCCTCAGAATTATCCAGCCCTCCACCCGAATTTTTGATGATAATAAAATAAAAAATTCAATTAAATAAATGGTTTGAATGAAGCAAAGTATTTTGATTCAATGTACTTGTGACTCTTGTTATTGGCAAAAATCTATTCAGTAGTTACGTTATTTTATGTTGTACAACAATAGTGAGAATATTTCGCTTGTCTTACACAGCATCAGCGTGGCTGTTCTAACTTCGGTGAATCGCGCGACAACCAAAAACTTAACCGTCTGGCCGTCGATCGAATGGTTATTTGTTAGAACTGGTTTGATGCTGTATGCGATAAGCGCAATTTTACGACATCCCCGCTGCAAAAAATACCGTGGTACAAGAAGGAACTTTGGATTCTCAAAGTTGGTTTTATTCTGAATAATCCAAATAATCCTGTTTGTACAAAAAAGCAGCATATTCACAGCATTGTAATTCCTCATGTTCTTGGGAGATACCCTGTTCAAGGTGTCCCGCGATTGATTTTCTAAAGAAATCCAAACAGTTTAATATATATGTTATAACTTCAGCTCGTATAATGTCCAAGATAAAAAAATAGCGGGATTTTTTGTCGAAAAATAAGGCTTGACTTTCAAACAATTTTGGAATGGCCAACCTTTCTTCAAATGAATGACATAATTTAAACTTGGTGTGAAATAATGTAACAAAATCGACCAAAGTGTTTTTGCATGAATACATTCATTACTTAAACTATACATATTTTCCAAGAAAGCCTATTATTTCATAAATTATTAGATTAATTTCCAACACAATTATAACAAAAATTTTCAAAGCACTTTTCGATATTCTTTATAAAATTTTAGTGTATTGAAATTCTTCAAGAAATACTGAAGGGTGGATTCACATTTGAAAATCTCTTAATAATTAGTCAAGTAATATTGTGAAAACTGTAATACGTTCAAAGCAAATTCCTCCTGATGGGCATCCATTCCTTTTTTGTCTACTTTTCAATTGCAAATTGATTCCGGAATATGTTCCCGGATTTACCTAAAAATGTTACCTAATCTTTTAGAAGTTCAGTTTTTCCTTGCAATTCTTCCAAAAAGTATTTGATTCTTTCAAATACTATACTGAGATAAGTCGCTGTAAGTTCTGCAAGAAATTCTTCTATGAATTCCTTTGAAAATCCCAAAAAAATATTGCCCATTCTTCCGCAAAGTTCAACAAAAGCTTTTATTAAATATTTCTAAAATACAGAAAAATGTAGTAAAAAATTCTTTTATGTTTTCTTTATCTAGAAATTTTGCTTCAAATCCCCGGAATATTCCAGAATTTAAAAGAAAATTGTATTTGGAATATCTCTTACCTTCGAATCTTCGGAGTAAATTTATTGAAAAAGCCCTAGGAAAACTTTTGCTCCCAAAATAAGCTTAGCGGCAAAGGAATCTGTAGATAAACCTGTAGTAAAATAACAGAGAATAGAGAAAGGATTTATTAAGATATTCATCAAGAAATTTGTATTGATTTTCCTTAAAACACTACTTCATAAATTATTTTACTAATTATTGGCAGAATCCATATTCTTCGTTTGAATGTTTGTGCGATACAAGGGCGAAATTTTTAAAGGCTTTTTGGCAGAATTCCAGAAAACCAGAAGTCATGGACACTTCCTTATGAAGATTCTTATGAAACATCGTAAAAAAATTGTTTATTTGAAAATTTATTAAAAAGCTTTTAACTCTCCTGTAATTTATCTCTAGAGATAATCACTTAACGTTCATTGTACCACTGCCCATCTATTGTTCAACCTGCTTTAACATTTTGTTTTTCCTTCCTTCGCATATCGCTTTGAGGAACTTCGTACAAAAATCTTTCCATACTCAAAAAAATCAACATTTCAAAGAATCTTTGGGAAGGTTCATTATACTAGTTTTGGAAAAATGCAGAATTTTTATACGTATGGTTTTTAATTTCTGAAAGTCCAACAGGAATTACTCAACAACTTTTCAAAGTAATGCAAGAGTTTTCACTAAGAGTAAAATTCATTAAAATCTTAGTCTAAGTATTTCAGAGATTTTTTTTCTTTTAAGTTTCTTTAACCACTGGGAATTTGATTACAAATTTTACTATCAGAATTTACAGTTTCATTCATATTTCTTCGGGCTGAGAAATAATTCCAATCTATTCCGAATGATGAATCTCAGGATTCTTCCATAAATAACATTTACATAAATGGTATCTACTTCTCCATTGTGTCTGATTCAAAATATTCCAGGAACATTTAATCATTTTTAGGATTGCTTTACAAACTTTTTCTACGAATCAGTGCATAAAAATACACACATAAAAATTAAACAACTTTTTTGGTAATTTTTGAATAATTGTAGCTTCAGTAATTGGTTCGGAAAAAAAAAACGCTCTATATGCTGTGGTAAAATTCAATGAATTATATATTGTAGAATTTTTGGAACTCTTGTTGAGCTAAGTGGTACATGATTCGGGTTGTGATGTTACGGAGTATTTCGTAGATTTGCATACTGAAAGTTGTCATGTTGGTTACTTTACAACTTATTCCAATTGCTTAAGGAAAACGTATATTTTGGAGAATATTGCTGTCCAATGGGAAGTTAGAGATGAACAATTGTCCATTTTGCAGTCACGCCATCTTCTACGTTTACGAGGAAAGGTAAAGGGTAATGATGTATGGACACCTACTTAAAGAGAGCCAGCGACTCACCGATGCCCCTATAGATTTCAAGGAGTTGGATATAGGAAAGGCGGTGGCCTGGATTTCACTTAAGCTTAGTGATGCGATTGAATTCAATTAGTGTATGGCTTAGATGAGTGTATCTTTTGTATTGGCGAAAGTGTGAATGAAGTTTTTTATCAACGTTTGGGAGTGAATGTAGTGAATGTCACTCCATGCGCGCTTGCTTTTTCCAAAGGATGTGGCCAGGTATTTCCACCTTATGTCTCTGCTAATTAGATTTGGTTAAGCTGCATTATCTTCGTTCTCTAAATGAGAAGAGATTTGACCCAAATCCTATTGAACAGAAATAGGCCCAAATTGCATTGAATACAAGCAGATTAATCGGGAACGAACTCAGCAAAAGCCATTTGTTGCCTCTAACGGGAATATTCCCCGTTAAAAAGTTTCGCAAAAATTCATTTGAAAATTCGAATCCACCTTCTTTGGATGATTCTGCTTTTTAAAATAACAGCATGGGTGCGTCGTCTCATAATAGGTAATAATAAGTTGATGGTACTATGGTGAACATATTGATGTAGAAAGAAACCCGTTATTTCCTACCATTAGAAATTCCATACAATTTTTTTATTTATTTACTATCGGTTATTTTGAAGTACTGTAGAAGTTTACGCAAAAATACTCTGCCAGTATTGGTGTAGAGGAGCATTACGGAAGATTTATTGGGTGGTGAATCTTTAATG
>NW_018735106.1:0-27101 GCF_002204515.2 Aedes aegypti | reverse complement strand
CACCTGTTTGTGGAAGTGACTTGATCGTTGCATAAATATGCCGATGACATTAGTGTTATCGCTTCTTCTGCCAACACCATAGAAGCCATGCGCAATATATTCAATCGCTTCGGAAGTATATCTGGAGCACTATTAAACCTGAATAAGACATCTTCCATTGATGTTGGAAACCCATACAAGTTGATTGGCTAAGAACGGATGACACAATCAAAATTTTGGGTGTAGTATTTACCAACTCTATCCGCCGTATGATCAGCCTTAATTGGGATGCGTTGGTCGGAAAAGTAGGTGTTTCTTCACTCCCTGCGTTCACTCACTATACATCAGAAAGTAATTCTGCTAAACACCTTCATCACGGCAAAGGTCTGGTATTTGTCCTCAATTCTCCCTTTGAAAGCCGTCCACGTAGCAAAACTTACTGCAACTATGGGGACGTTTTTATGGAGAGGACATCCAGCACGAATTCCGATGCAACAGCTTGCACGACCACGAGATCAAGGGGACTTAAAACTCCAGCTTCCAGCTTTAAAATCCGAAGCACTACTGTTCAACAGGCACATTCAGGAGATAGGTTCGATGCCATACTACAACTCCTACCTCACTCAAGCAGTTCCCCCCAACCTCTAACAAATACTCCATGTCTAAAAACAATTCTGCAAGTATTTCCTCGATTGCCGCCTCTCATTCAGCAAAATCCATTTTCCGACCAAATTCATCGATACAGTATATCAACCAAACATAGCAACCACGATTGGAAACTCGTTACCCAGCAGTAAATTGGAAGCATGTATGGAATAACATCGGGAACAAACGACAAATTTGAGCATCGTAAACTATGGTATACGATTCGACGAGTGGACAGCGAGAATTGCTTACACTGCAACGCAACATCCGAAACGATCAAGCAAAAATTTAGCGAGTGCCCAAGAGTGACGGCGGCATGGACGTGTCTACAACGTTTGGTAACGACTGCTCTTCAAGTCCAGCGGCGACTATCTTTTGAAGAATTAATACATCCAGATCTAAACTTTGTTAGTAGAAATCAAAAATTAGAAATTCTAAAATTTTTTATCAATTACGTTACCTTTATCAATAGTTGTGATAATGTAGTAGACGTCAACGAGTTGAAATGTAATTAATTGCAAAAAAAATCTATACAGCGCACTACTTCCGACATTAGGTTTAACGTACAGGAAAGGCTAGTAAAAAAAAGCGGAAGGCGCTATTCGGTTTAGTGCTAGAAGGGGTATAAAAACGCATGAAAAACTCTCAGTGGTGCCCCCATTTCCTAGTTTTTTTTTTATGCGAAACAAAAACCTTGATCTTGAAAAAAAACAATTAACCATTACCCATCAACTAAGAACCACAAGTTTATAGGAACAACAAATTGAAGCACAAAAAAAGCGACTAGGTAACGAAGAAGATCGACAAGACTTTTTCCCAGACTGACTGAAAAGAGCTCGCCATTTATAAGAACGCTATTTATTTGTACAATCAGCCTACACAAATGCATCATAGTTTCAGGAACTAGTTGGTCACCAAGTGTTACAATGTGTTAATTTTATAATTGGTACAATCTTCCCATTACGAAATTGACGATCCAGATTCTTATCCCATGAAGACAATAATCTATAATGTATGAAAATCAAATCAATTACGTTTCTTCGCTGCAATAACGTCCGGATCTGATTCGCTGGTAGAACGCTTCGTGGCCCGATTTGGAGCCCAGCAGTTTCAGCTTGAACTGCTTGGCGAACGGTTTCTGGCTGGCGGGTGTTTTCGGACGGGATATAGCCTCTTTCCCACCGACTGAGGCATCGGTCAGCGTGTCCGTGTCGGAGCGGATAGCTTCCTTGATGGCCGGCATTTCGATCATCGATTTGTGCCGTTGCTTCCTGTTCAACTTGACACGGTAGTTGAAGTCGAAGACGGCTGACGAACCCGTCGATGACACTTCTTCGTCCTCGTTCTCGGAGGATGCTAGGGTTTTGATTTTTTCCTCTGACAGCTTTTCCACTTTTACGACTGGTTTCGCGTTGATTAGTTTCTCGACCGATGCCCCTCGCGGAAGGGGAATCTTCTGAACCAACTCCTTCAAACTGATTTCTTCTCCGTTAGAAGAAATTAGCGAAGAGTAGGACGAAGAGGAAGACAATCGCCTTTGAGTGATTGACTTTCTCCGTTTCGGTACTACGTCCGAATCGCTGTCTTCGCTATCAAGTACGGTTAGTCTTTTCTGGGATTTGCGTTTTTTATTGGTAATGATTGGAGAGGAAGCACTAGATTCAGACGATTCAATGCATCCTTTGGTCTCTTGCGTTTTGTTGAAGTTGTCTCCACTGAACTGTCCGAATCGGAGCAGTCCGATTGAGATCCTCTCGAGCTCTGTTTCTCGAGTTTCTGTGAATTGTCTCGTCTGCTCCCACCGGAACCGTTTTCTTTTTCTGCCGCTGCTCGTCTAGCTTCTTCCGCCCTTCTGGATGCTTCTGCCAACTTCCAACACACCAGCTGGAGGCTCGTCACCCACAATTCGCCGGCAAAAGGGTGCAAACCGTAGTTTTTTCGAGGGCACATCCATGCACTGATCGTGACGACAAGTTGAGCCACATGTTGCACACATTATAAGATCCCATCGCTTGCAGTCGTCAAAATCTCGACCGTATCGACAACGGCATTCCTCCGCGTCGCACTCCGAAGGACGTTCCAACTGATCGTCGAATGCATTCGGTTCCAGCTCCCATGAGGCGTCCCTGAAAGATTTATTGATTAATATCATCCTACTAGTCCTATAACCATCCCCAGAAAGCCACTCTTCATACTCAGAATGAATTGTTTTCCAGAATTCAATTCCCCCGAAAAGCGAAGTACTAAAAAAAACGGCAGGAACATCTTGAGGAATTCGTTTGAGGAACATGGAAAGATTCTTTAAAGAATATCTTCAAAAACTCTGCAATAAGCTCTTTGGAATCATTTGAGATCTCATCATCAGTGGAAAACTGTAATGGAAGAAAATCTCTGAATCTCTGAAAATCTCTAAAAAGAAACCTGCCACAGGTCCTACGATATGCATACCCAAGTTTTGATAATGTCTCATTGAAAACTAGCATAAAGATAGTGATGCACCAAATATTGATATCCGGCCAGGTGCTCGGTCCTTATAAAGCAAAATTTTCTAGTAACCAATCCTTCTCTGCATATTCCAACAGGCAACCAGGTCGCGTAAATCCAATTTGATACGAAAATTTACATTGGATCTAAGTTTCAAATATTACCAGAAACTACATCACAGAAAATGATTAGATTCGAGAACTTGATCTAAGTTATCCATAAATTAATTTGAATTAAATTTGTTCAGAACAATATAAATTTTGAAACCGAACAACAAGATATAAACGATTTACAGAAATATCGAAAAGACCACCAGTCCATGGTCTAGTTCCTAGGATTCATGGGAATTTCAGAGAGATTTTGGAATCAGTTGAACAAAGTTTTGGTCTATGTGTTTAAATTTAGACGATAGTTCCACAAAAAAGCAATGTTTAATAGTCAACCCATTCCGTTCTAAGAATGCCTTCGGAATGATGCGCTAGACGTGGCCTATGGCTGATTCCTGGAGAAATTCTTGATCAGGTTCACCCATCATAAATCCAAGGAAATATCTTTTCAACAGAAATAGCATTTAATTGTTCGCCTATAAAGCTAGCTAACATTCTTGATAAGAATCCTAAAAGGCATCTTCCAAGGAATCCACCAAAGATTTTGCCAAGAACCTCATCAAGAACTGAACATAAATCTGCCACGCTTTATCTTCATTTTCAGTGATCTTTTGAAGAAATTTCAAGTAACTGGTCAATTATCGCCTCGATTTTCGTTAGGATTCCTGCAAAAATCTCATGAAAAATGCTCCATTAATCTTAATGGAAAGTATCTTCCCAAAAACCGTGCCAGGAATCCATAAGCACCCTTTAAAAAGCGTTTTAAGGATGCTAATTATTAGACAGTTTCACAAAAAAAAAACAATATGGCTGGGATTCAACCAGTCACCCCCTAGTCCTAGCTGCAATACTAAAACAAACTACCAGTCAAATTTCCATCCAATTTGGAGAAGATTAGGAGGTGCCTCAAGTCGAATTTGTGTTTTTTGGCTATTTTTACGTTCAAAAATTTCAACGAGAATTGGAAAAACGAAAAATAAAATAAATACCACTAGTTGAACGTATTATTAGTACTTACAACTTCTGAGAACACTGTATGCCGATTAGAGATGGTTTTGACCCCATAAAATTGATTTCTGTTCATTAAACTGCCGTGAATCGCAAGTCAGTCCCATCTGCATTTTCGTCAAAATTGAGTTGAGTTCAGTTTTGAACATATCTTTCAATGCTCTTTCAGCTGCACAAATAAGATAACTAGATTTGTTCGGAAAAAATAGGAAAAAAACAGCAAGTCAAATTATCCCATAATGAAAGTAAACCGCATATCAGTCCCACTACAGATTCCCGCACAGTCTAACACAAAAATGAACAGTGTTTTGATAATCTTTATATTTTTCTCGGAAAGATATCATAATAAAAAGCAAATTGTAAAAGTTTCATTAAGATTTGAACATGTTTAAATCTTCTGGAATTTTTGAATATTCGTATGGAAAACGAGTTTTGAAAACTTCACAGCCCATTTTCTCAATGCCTACTTTTTACAGATAGGACTGACTTGTGATTCACGGCAGTAAAGTACCTGTAAAACATACATTTCTCTACAGTTTTTTGTTCTACAAGATTCTTAACCTCATGCCTAATCATAAAAGTTCAACCGTATTATCATTCCATTGTTATTTCCGAACATTATTGTAGTACATCATTTTTGTATCCGAATTACAGATAAATTGTAAAAAAAATCGTCGGAAATACGACATTCCTCATTCCCCTGCATTTAGAACTGCTGCCAAATGGCGCAATTGCTGACATGTTACAAAATTGAACATAGTAGCTTTGCTTTTTCAATGATGGATGATGATTGAAGAAAACAGCTATCAAATGTCATTAACGCAGTCGTGTTTCAAACAACATTCGCATTTGATGCCAAGCAATTACATATGTGATAAAGCCCCGAGGTTAAGCTTCTCGACTACTGATCTTGAGAATCGGAGTTCAATTTTGTAGCATGTCAGCAATTGCGCCATTTGGCAGCAGCTCTAAATGCAGGGGGAATGAGGAATGTCGTATTTCCGACGATTTTTTACAATTTATCTGTAATTCGGATACAAAAATGATGTACTACAATAATGTTCAGAAATAACAAAGGAATGATACTACGGTTGAACTTTTATGATTAGGCATGAGGTAAAGAATCTCGTAGAACAAAAACTGTAGAGAAATGTATGTTTTACAGGTACTTTAATGAACAGAAATCAATTTTATGAGGTCAAAACCATCTCTAATCGGCATACAGTGTTCTCAGAAGTTGTAAAGTACTAAGGACTGTTCATTTTATAAAGTGGACACTTTCTTTTTTATTTATTGATAAAATCGTAATCGGTTTTCTGTGTATCGTTGACCTATTATTCTAAAATGCTATGAAAATATAAAATCTTTGAAAATGCTTTTGGTTGAAGAGCTAAATAGTTTTTTCCAAAAACTCTTAAAAAAAGCTGTCCGTCAAAGTTTAACATTATTTTTCGCAAAACAAAAATCCTTATTTTTATGAACAAATTGTATGTTTGTATCCTTTACTATTCTACTAAAGGTAAAGCTTTAAAAATATCAATTATATTCCACCATTCTATGACATTAGGTAACTTTAGTGATTTACCCATTTATGGCCAAATTTGCTGATACACCATCCTTTCACTCCCAGCAAAAGAGAAAAGTAAAAAGCGCGTTCAAAACTAGTTTGGATTACTAAAGAAACTATATTAGTATAAACGAAAAGCTAAATCGTGAGATTAAACTACAGTCTTAAGTATAAATTTTACTGTTTATGGTAGTAAAAAGTCTCATACTTTTAAAATCATGTACGCATATTTATCGATCTACAGCAAATTGTAAACAGTTTTCTCCGAATTTTTCAATTGGTAATCTCAGAATAACATATTATGAAAATAATATGTGGAAAATAAAATCGATTTTATTACAGCAGTGTTGCCAATTTTGATGATTGTCAATGTACTTTGATAGGTCTTCTAAGAATAAAACAATTGTGTTTCTGTTGTGCTTTGAATGTGACGTGGGGACTTACTAAGTAACTCTATGAAGGCGTAAGTTATTTTTCATATTAATACTACAGTCGCCTCTCCACATCTCGATATCGAAGGGACCATCGAGATAGGGAGAGATCGAGACATAGAACAAATTTTTAACGAATACTAGATTGAAAATCACTCCGTTGCCAGGAAAATCAAAAACAAACAGATGTCATTTTGTCTTCGCAAAATTGTTTTGAATCTCTAAAATCTATTCTAGTAGCCTTTGATAATGGGCATATCGACATACGGAGAGAAAATTGGAACGAAAATCACATCGAGATAGGGAGATATCGAGATAAGGAGGATATCGAGATATGGAGAGTGAAAATGTATGCAGATTGAAGGGACCGAAAAAATCATCGACATAGGAGAGATATCGAGATGTAGAACATCGAGATGTGGAGAGTCGACTGTATATTAGGACTTCCGCCAGGACGTACTTTTAACACAAAAATTCTACTCATATCAATTCCCATCAAATTTAAAAAAAAATTTTCTTTAGAAATATACGGGAAAATTGATTTTATTATATCTGTAAAATTGTTGCTCCAAAAATAACTTGATTTTTTCCATCAGCTTCTGATTGATGATGCTTTCGAAGAACAAGCCCTTTTTTTGAAATAGAAAATATAAATTATCGATTTTCCAGCCAATTTCTACAATCATTGATTTTGATAACCTCAAAAAATCGACCGATCCAATCGTTGTTCCATATTCGTGTGAAATTTAATTATTTTGGGAGATTTTTATTATCACAACATTGTACAATACTAGTCGAACGATGTGCAAAAAACCGATTGAAATTTCATTGATTAATAAGAAAGATACAGCATTGCACAAGGTGTCCACTTTATAAAATGAACAGTCCTTAATTAATACGTTCAACTAGTGGTATTTATTTTGATTTTCGTTTTTCCAAATTCTCGTTAGAATTTTTTTGAATGTAAAAAATAGCCAAAAAAAACACAAATTCAACTTGAGGCACCTCCTAATCTTCTCCAAATTGGATGAAAATTTTGACTGGTAGTTTGTTTTAGTATTGCAGCTAGGACTAGGGGTGACTGGTTGAATCCCAGAAATTTTGATTTTTGTGAAACTGTCTACTAATTATGTTCCTGTTCCAATAGATCTGCTTCGAATGCGTTCAATATATTTCCGCCAGAAATTACAAACACAAGAGATCGGTAAAATTGTAAGGAAAAATCTGCCAAACAAAGCATTCTTTTCACCAAAAAAACAAATGGTTAGTCTTGATCCGAAATACGAGTTATCACCTCTTTTCAAAATTTTCTTGTTACTCCTATACACATGCAAAAAATTGATATTATTATGTTTGAAACGCATATTTTCCAGGTGTGTTTCTCCAATTTCCCAGGTATTCCTCGTATTTTTGCGCTTTTTCCCGAATGAATGGACAACCTGGGCAACGGTTAGGATAGCTCAGATCGATCTTCAGTATGGAAGAACAACAACGATCTATCTTTGCAGGCTCATGCGAATCGGTACTGCCCAAGTGGCGCTAGCTCAAGAACCTTACTTTTCGTGTTCTATTTCTATTATTTTTCACTAAATGGTGCATCATCCCCAATGGTTTATTTCAAACGAGTTGTCGTACAGTGTATAACAAAAGGTCTTTTGCTGATTGTGGTCATTGATATTATTGCTAATGTTCATCACATCATCTAGGACAACTTAGATTTCGAGAGGCTCCAGTCTTAATGGAATGCTTAAGTAGTACTGATCTTGGATTACCATCAGTGCACCAGTATCCGCTCATGTACCAGTAGCCCGCCCACACCGAAAAAAGATAAGTTTAAACAAAATAAATATGAAAACTATAGCCACTAGACGATTCAAATCGACAAATTGAATTATACTGTGGACAATATTTTGCGTATTTACTCAAATTACCTTACTTTTAAAACTCGTGAGCGGGCTACTGGAACATGAGCGGATACTGGTGCACTGATGGTACTTAATAATCAAAGTATCTACTAGAGAGAAAGTGTTAAACAAACTGGGAACTCTTTATTGAATAGTTTACGATACTCTGTGTTCATTGAAACCTCAAGTGATTTGGATGTTTCCACTTCTGGTGAATTGGGACACATTGTTCTTGCTCAGAGTGAGACAATTGCTCTAAACAATTGTTAGTCACTTTTCTTACAGGAAATTTTCTACATTACTTCGTTACACGGGAAGATGAATCTTTGAAATTTTTGAAGGTATAGCTGATGCTGATGTATATTCTCGTGAGCTAAGGCTGAATCAGTTTTACTCACTTGGTAGACACTGCGAACTGTGGACTTTGTCATAATGCTGGCCCTCTCATGTTACCACTTTAAAAACGACTTTTGAAATTTGAACATAGTTTTAAAGCAATTTTGTTTAAACGATGTCTAGTTTTCAAGGATATAAAATAGAAACGACAGGAAAGATTCAAAAAACTTGTTTGCTTAGCTATTTTTTCCCAAGATTAAGGTGAAGATAAATCGAAGCCAAACCTCCAATTTTTAAAAGCACAAATCTGGAGAACCAAGCATCCGTTTAAGGCTGAAAACTTAATCGATTGGTCACTAACTGGTAGTGACCAATCGATTAAGTTTTCAGCTCAAGTGGGTGATCGGTTCTCCAGATTAGTGCTCTTGAAAATTTGAAGTTTGGATTCGATTCATTTCCACCTTAAATTAATACCTTTCGATATAAAATACATTCCAGTTTTCTAGAAAATAAATTACATTCTGGGGAACGGTTCTCGGGACAATGGCAATTCTAGGGAATGTTCTAGAAATATTTTCCCACACTTGTCACCTCTTTCCTTGAGACTATCAAATTCAAGCATCTTTTGAAAAAATCGCTGGATGATTTTTTGGACGAATTCTAGGAGAATTGATGAAACAATCTCTAGACTACTTTTTGAATTGATTCTTGTAGTAGTGCATTAAAGAGAAAATCTCTAGGGAAATCACTCTAAGAACTCTTGGAAGCTTTTCCTCGGAAAATTTGAGAAGGTATACCGGATGAATCCGTAGAATAGTCACGGGTCTATGAGGGTTTCTCTAGAACTTATCACAGAGTTGATCGTAAGCAGATACCAATTCGGTAAAAAAGAGACTTTCAAGACCTTCCATAAAAAAAGTCTTGTATCAAAATAGTGACCTAGTCTCTGAAGAGGGCTACCAGCCCTGCAGTTGCGAGAAATGTCTTGAATGTTTCCCTCGACCCTCTAGAATTTTGCACCAGGGCTTGCTACATGCTGAAAAGGGGGAAAAGAGACTTTTGATAACATTAGGATTGAAACAAAGAAGTTAGAGACCATCCATTACCTAGATATAGAGACTTTTAGCGACTTGTAATAAAAACAGTACAAAAGCCTTTAAAAAAAACACCTAATATAAGGAGTTTTTATGTATATAGTTTTCTGCGGAGTGGGAAACGGTGGTTCAGGGGAATGTTATAGATTTCTTCCCACACAAGTCACCTTCCTCCTTGTACTTACTTTTCCGGAATGTACACCCCACGCTGTCGAATCAACTGGCTGAAGTCGTCCTTGTTGTTACACAGAGGGCCACTTGAAGAAATACCCGGCCGATTGGGCAAATTGGGCCACGCATCGCCGATGGAACCAGCCATTATGACAGCACGGGGCACGAATCGACTCCAGCTTCCGGTACGGTCCCATTTCATCGTAGCAAATCCCGCAGGCTTCCGTCTCCGAATGTTTCTCCGCGTCAACCAGTTCGATGTGCTTATCAACACCAGGACTGGAACGTGTCCACATAGTGGGACAGACAACCATTCTTCAGGCCACAAACGGTGATGAAACGTACGGAAGCACTTCTGGCGCAGCACGATATATTGGCATACTGTTCCTTGCAGATGTAGCACTTCTGGCCTCGGATCCGGGCTTCTTCATTCCTGATGTCCTTCCTCCATGAATCCGAAAATTCCCTCCCTCATCGTCCCCATTTTGAACCAGATTCGAGGTCAGAAGCTACAAGAACAAAAACTCCTATTAAAAACCATTGATCACAATCCATACAAATGTCCCCAACCTACCAAGCAATGATAGTGCACCTGAAGGCGCCACTTTTGTGGAACTTCCCCAGAAAGAGTTCGTCATTTTCGGGGCTCTTGCAAATGAAACAGCAGGAAGACGGGAACTTCGATGACGAAGACGGAGTCTTTTTCGAGGCGGTCTTCGGAGTAGATCTCGTTTGACGCATTTTTTCGTATGATTTCGACCAAATACCACGGCAAATCAAACTCATCGATACAATCACCACATTGTGCACTAAAAATTTCACCAATTCAGAACTCCAATTCACTAGTTAATCGCTCACTAATTACTTTTTTCAGCGCAGCCGACGACGAGGCATAAAATTAAAACGCGCCACCCGCAAAACCAGCTCCAGTTTGTGATTCTGGCGGTTCGTTCGAAGCGATGGCGGCAAAACTGTGTTTGACTTTTTGACGTTTTCGCTCTCTCTCTCTTGAGAGAGGCTTTTCTCTCTCGCACGCAACCTCGGGCCAGTCACAACAGTAAACAAAAAAAATGTTTTCCTTTTAATCGCATTGGGCGATTTCGGCTCGATGTTTGCTTGGAATATAGATTTTTAGGATTATTGAAAAAATTCATCAAAAAATTGTCTTGAACAGTTGTTTTGCTTTTCTACATGACTACAAAGCCTACAGATAGCAATTGCTGTTTTGTGTGCTATAATAAAAACGAATCGCAAATGAAAATAGCACAGACAAACAGACGTCACACTCTCATCATTGTCCATCGACCACCTTTTTAACGGTTGATTCAAAAATATGGCAGGTGGCCAATCCGCCACCCGCAGCGCTCGAAATCGTTTTTATTCGCGTTTGACGTTTACACACTAACGCCATCTGTTGGCCCGTCGGCCAAACACACCGATTTTAGCATTGGGCGTACATGTCCTCGTGACTATGATTTTGATCGCGATTTGTTCTAAGTGTTACGTCTGTTTGTCTGTGAAAATAGCTTATACCGTTGTCTTTCTTTGCTTCTTCACTTTGTATGAAATACCATTTGGGCGAGTATATTTCAGTGCGTTTGGGCCAGAGTGGATGGAGAGTTGCGCGAAGATTGAAACCAAATCTACCTATCGAACTGTCAAAACCGTCTACTTATCGAGCAGACCAGCAAAACAGATAGGGACTATTTTCGAAGACGAAGAAGAACAACCATTCAAAGAAGCTTCTTCGCGCAACTCTCCATTCATAGACTCTGCCCGAATAAAAACGTACCATTTAGTGAATGGAATAAACCAATAATGTACAATATAATGTATTGGATACAATACAGTGTATTGTAATTGAACGTCGACGCAACATTATTCTTGATTGCATATATAATAGACCATTTCCGTCAGATCTAACCTCCAGTTTTTGTATTTTTCTTCCAAAGATAATCATTTTTAATGAATATTAACGCTTTCAGATTTTGTTTATATGCACTCCTGATTTCTTACAAATTTTTTGAAAACATGGATACTCACCACATTTTGAAAAATAATTCGAGATGCGGCACAGTTTGTTCAACCCTATGGGTATCAGCGTGGTGATTTTGCAAACAGTTTTTCGATTCCACCCCTGCATAAGGCTATCCATGAGGACTTTCCGCGATAGAAAGAGTGCATGGGGACGTCACGATAATTCTCCTTCTTTGTCCCTCTTTCATCACGCTCAATTGACTGTCCTGCTCTTTGACACTCACTGCTGGAATTGTATAGATTTTTTTTATATGGAGTTGACATTCACTGCTGGAATTGTTGACATTTTTTTTATATGGAGTTTCGAGGTTAGGTCAGGCGTGCAGCGATCTATAGGACTGACAGCTCAAAGTGTGAATGCAACCGAAACGAATGAGTAAACAAAGCATGCGAGTGTTGCCGGAGCTTTACATTTTCCTTTGTAATCGAACGGTCACTCCGATCGTGAAACGTCAAAAGCTCTTGGTAAACAAAAAACCAGCTGATCGCAGCTGTCTCATGGATTGCCTTATTGGGATGCTTGTTTACATTTGCAAATGTCAAATCAGGTGCGCGCTCAAAACTAACCGTGAAGGCCCAAACGCAATGAAAGCGGAACGGCAACGGAATGCGGAACCGGTTCGCCAGCATGAACTACAACATGCTTGTCGACTTGGTGTTGATTCACTTTCATTCGTTGATGGGTCAGTCGAGATGGTGTGATTCATGTTGGCGAACCGGTTCCGCTTTCCGTTGCCGTTCCGCTATCATTGCGTTTGGGCCTTGATCCGGTCAGGGCGCCCCAAACAGGAACGCCACCGAATCTACTCAAACAAAACGTTTTTTAAACCAGGTTTGGAACTGGCGCAACCCGTTCTGAATCACAGTTCCAATGGTTTCAACTCCAACCCGATTCAAGTCTTCCTTTAGGAAAATATATTTTCCTCCACAGATTCAAAATTCAAAACCACTCCCTAACAACAAATCTCTCATCCACCCAGCAGTTAAGGCCCAAACGCAATAATAGCGGAACGGCAACGGAATGCGGAACCGGTTCGCCAGCATGTATCACAACATCTCGACTGAGCTGACAACGAATGAAGTTGGATCAACACTGAGTCGACAAGCTGATTATAGTTCATGCTGGCGAACCGGTTCCGCATTCCGTTGCCGTTCCGCTATCATTGCGTTTGGGCTTTTACGGTACGGTAGTTCTATTAGAGGCTATTTTTTACTATTCATGCCGACAAATGCCTTAATCTATAGGCCCAAACGCAATGATTGCGGAACGGCAACGGAAAGCGGAACCGTTCGCCAGCATGAACTACAACAAGCTTGTCGACTCAGTGTTGATGCAATTTCATTCGTTGTCAGCTCAGTCGAGATGGTGTGATTCATGCTGGCGAACCGGATCCGCATTCCGTTGCCGTTCCGCTATCATTGCGTTTGGGCCTTATCTGTTGGCTGTTGATCCGGAAGATTTCCGCTTTGAGGCAGCAACAGCCGCAGCGTGTAATTGAGATCGCAATGATCGATGGAAGTTCACAAGTTTTTCTTATGAGTCTCATTAGATGCTTCTTATGTCTTTATTCCACGTAATGCATAAGATTTTCGTATGAAATTGTTAAGAAAATCGTATTCCATTAGATTGTCTTTACGAATGCAAATGATCAATGCGTTTGATATCCAAAAAGAGTTTTCTTATGGAATTATATCTGTCTATGTAATGAGTGTTATTTCATAAGTCTGTTGTGGAATGTTATAAGATTCTCGAATAAAAAACAAAATACTTCTTATGTCGTTATTCCATAAGAAATTCTTATGTACCTCATACGTTCCGTTTCCTCAGTGTATGATTTTGGTAGTTCTAGTGATCCTTTATAGAGCGCTGCATATGACGAGCCTAACCTCACTGCTGGTCCTGTTGTTTACGTTTCGGACTTAGTCGTTTTTTCCATCATTTTTTCATCTTCGCATTTCTATCATCAGCATGCTGATGGTGACGATTTTCCACGGTAGGAAGATAGAATAATACGATCCGTGGGTATCTGCAGTGGATTTGACCTCTCCTCGCAGCAAACTTTCACGAAATTAAGAATGATTCGAAAAAAAGTACTAAGTCCAAACTGTAAACAACAGGACCAGTACTTGTCAAAATTGATGCGTGACGTCACAGTGCAGTGGAGTATAAGAGTGATACGTGGAAGCTGACATTTCTGTCAAAGTGTGAGGCAATCGAGCAGCGAGAGCTGTCAAAGCGTGAGCCAAACGAACATGCGTTATGTTTTGTTTTGAACTTTTCTTGAGGAGTAATGTAATCCGCTTGAAATTATTTCGGTGAAAGTTGTTTTTCATACAGCAAAAAATATGAAATATTTACCTTTTTTGAATGCGATATTTAATTTTCGATTTAATGCGATATTTAGTTAGTAATTTTTTTCTGCTGTTATTAATTTGGAAATATAGCTCAAACAAAGACAAATTAAAGACCTCCATGTCCCTTGCAGTTGCCCAAAATTTTATGGCTCATAAGGTAATCTAGAATGCCGTGAAAAGTGTACTGCGATCTGTCAAACTTGGGTACCTTTTGTACTACCGAGGACCAAATGCAGTACTAGAAGTGGTACCCCAATCTGAGCCCGAGTGTGACCGACCTGGCTCAAAGATCTATAACGAAACAAAATACACTTTTTTAGCAATGAGAAAGTCATGTCCGTCTTACAATATTATTCTCGACGCCGAGCAAACTCAGCACTGCTGATCTGTTGCCAAATCATTCCATTTTACTTCCGCTAATCTCTCATATAAAGGATCACTAATTTGTTCTAAGTGTTATTACCACAGACACACAGACGTAACACTCTAATTATTTCATCGCACAGCAGAATAGCGCCCAATTCTAATAAATAGTAGTTGGCCGACTGCCCACTTGTGTGCGCTCGCATCATTTTTGTTCGAGTTTGACGTTTGCTCACTACCGCCACCTAGTTCGCGGTTGCCAAATGAAATATTTTTAGCATTGGGCGTAATTGTTGAACGTGACTATGTTTTACCACAGACAAACAGGCGTAACACTTAACAAATCTCGATCAAAATCAGAGTCACGAGGACATGTACGCTTCAATGCTAAATTAGTGGGCGGTAATGAATAGAAAGCGTTGAACTTTACTAACATGTAGCATCTACTCAAAAACAAAATCCACAAAGTTTACTACACTTTTGGTATGAATAAAAAAACCTTCCGAACATGTACACAGCGTTGCAGTGAAAATACTATATTAGAGGGTTAAATTAAATACACAACGCCACTTGATTTGTGCAGACTAAATTTTCATTTATTTCAAATATTTTGTGCATTCAATTTTACCATGACGCCATTTCGACAGTAAAAATTACTATATCATGGTTAAAAACTTGCAGCAGGCCAGAATCGAACCGAGGATCTTGCGATTGTCAGACTGCGAACGCTTACCGCTCGGCTATCGATGCGGTTGGATTAAGAGGGAACAAAACGCATATAAAAAGCGTTCTTGATAGCTCAATCGTAATTGGAATAGTAAATTTAAAAGCTTGTTCGTGGTTCTCATTACTTCAATCACAGAGAAACAGACGTAACACTTCGAACAAATCGCGATCAAAATCATAGTCGCGAAAACATGTACGCCCAATGCTAAAAACACTGTAGTTGGCCGATGGACCAACAGATGGCGGTAGTGTGTAAACGTCAAACACGAATAAAAGCGACGCGAGCGCTGCGGGTGGTCGATTGACCACCTACCATATGTTCGAATCGATCGTTGAAAAGTTGGTCGATGGACATCGATGAGAGTGTGACGTCTGTTTGTCTGTGCTTCAATGCTTGTTTCATTGTAGTTACTACACCTACCACAGACAAACAGACGTAACAGCTAGAACAATTTTCAATTCAAAGCATAGTCTCGCGAACGTTAACGCCCAATGCTTAAAATACTGTGTTTGGCCAGGAACCAGGAACTAGGTGGCGGTAGTGCGCAAACGTCAAACTCGAACAAAAGCGATACGAGCGCCACGAGTGGCCCGTCGGCCAACTACCAAATAATAGAATTGGGCGCTATTCTGATGGACAATGAAAATAATTCAAGTGTTACGTCTGTTGTCTGTGATTGCAATATAACTATTATGGTACTATTATAATACCCAATATACAGTACATTGTACTATACATTTAAAGCTCGATCGACGTTTCACACAAGAAGCCCAGCTTCCTGGGTCCAGATATAACTATCTGAGACACTAATTTCGATGAAATCTCTACAAATCTATCATCGTCATAATCGAAACTTCAAAATCAGTTTTTCTATTCAAAACTAAAAACAAAAAATATTCTATGAAAATGTGTTTTCGGTTGGGGGGCCTTCCTTAGCCGAATGGTTAGAGTCCGCAGCTACGAAGCAAAGCCATGCTGGATTCGAATCCCGGTCGGTCCAGGATCTTTTCGTAATGGAAATTTCCTTGACTTCCCTGGGCATAGAGTATCATCGTACCTGCCACACGATATACAAATGCAAAAATAGTCAATTGGCAAAGAAAGCTCTCAGTTAATAACTGTGGAAGTGCTAATAAGTGATGTATCCTGTCAAATGACAGCTCTGAAAAAGAGACAACATCAACTGCTATACATCAAGCTATCTCATTATAAAGCTTTCCTGAAAATAAAAAGAGCTATGAGCCGGTAGTTCTATTTCGGCTATCAACCAGACAACAACTCTCTACAAAACCCTCCCTAATCCGAAGTGCCCCTAAACCAGGACATTACAGTTTGGCGACGAAGATAAATTTTCCTCGGTAGTTTTTTCCTCAAGTGGCCGAAGATTCATAGTGGCAGCCACACAAGTGAACTTGGTGTGGATATAATCACGTTTTTCATCTGGAAGACGACGGCCCGGCGCTGCAGGTGATAAAGGTCATCCAAAGGTTCAGCCACAATTGAGCATCTACATGATTTTGGAATAACACACGAATTGGTAAAATCTAAACCACATCGGTGGATGCGGTAGGTTAAGGTGCTTAAGTGAGTATAATTGTGTGGATTGCACGATATAAGTGAAATTTAGTAATTGCTAGAATTGCAATCAATTTCCCATATTTTCCGCCATTGTTTTAATTGGCATCACCCTTTTGTTCTTAATTACAATATATCTGGCAGCCATTCTCTTACAGCAACGAAAAGGCCTTTTCGATTCGCAGGTGCGAACAAGACAACAATCTAGGATCGAACAAAAACATTGTTTTGTTTGACAGCTTTTATCAAAGGAATCTTTTGATGTTTATTCTTTTATTTGCAAAGTTCTAAGAGTGTTTTATCTTTTCAAATTAAAACTCTAGATTCGATAAGTGAGTTGTTGGCGATACTGTGGATCGAAGGTTTTCGAACAAGCGGTTTCGAAGTGGCTATCCAACACGGCCTGGAACGTGTGGAACAGTGGTGGCACAAGCGAAGATTTTTAACGAATCCGACCGGTAACTGCAACTCCGAATCTATCAGCAGGTTAGCAGGAAGTGGCCAACTTTTCGGATTAAACCGGACGTGACAGTGCGTTTACTTTTGGAAGCTGGCAAGGATCCATCACAATTCGTCGTTCCGTTTGCCCTACCGTTGGTGGGGTGAGTTTGGACTGTTTCGGTGAGTCTTGCCTTTATTCTTTTTTATATTGTGCTGATTTGGGAAATTGTTCAGTGTTTGCAGAGTTATATTGCCATTGTTTTTTCTTTCAACATTTACTATTTCTCCGGTTGAGTATGTCCAAAGTGAACGTTACCACGACTATTGAGCCATACCGCAAAGGCACGCCATTTGGCGAATGGGTCGAGCGGTTGGAATTTTATTTTTCATTGAATAATGTCTCACCTGGAGACAAAAAAGCCTACTTTATAACCCTTAGTGGCCCTGTGATATACCATGAATTGAAAGCTTTTATTCCCTAACCAGTAATTTGACCGACGTGTCATATGATGACATGATTACTAAATTGCGTACACGGTTGGATAAAACGGAATCTGACATCATTCAGAGGTTGAAGTTTTAACAACCGTGTACAGCAACCTGATGAAACGGTCGAGGACTTTGTTCTCTCTGTAAAATTGCAAGCAGAGTTTTGTTCTTTCGGGGATTTTAAAGACCTTGCATAAGGGATCGGATTCTCTCGGGAGTCCGAGAAAAATCCCTTCGTGAAAGACTGCTAAATGAAGACAAACTCACACTTGCGATAGCAGAAAGGATAATTGCTACATGGGAATTGGCCGGGAAAAATGCCAAAAATTTAAACAATAATGACGACGACCAGTATGGTCGAATTGCTTCTCTGGCACCAGCTTCAAAAGTAGGAACTAGCATGAGGAAACTTTTAGCTGTTTACAATGGCGGAGAAATGGAAAGCTCTCCTAGGGTTCCTGTTAGGGACAGGACTTGGTTATAGACCGTATTCCAGGAGAGTTGAAGATACCACACGATACAAAAAAACAGAGCTGGAGAAGAAACAGAAAAATTTAAGCCAGGACAATGGAGGCAGAAACCAAGTTACGCAGATATGATCTGCAACTTTTGTGGAGCAAAGGGACACATCAAGAGGAAATGTTTTAAACTAAAAAACATGAGACGGGACACAGTCAACAATGCTGAACGATTATGAGCCGGAGGCCAGTGAAGAACGGACATATTGCGAACCTTCTTAGCCGGATGCGGACGGAGGAGCGGATAGTGACGCCGATGATAGAGACTCAGGTGATTTGACTTGCATGATGGTATCTTCCATTTAATAGGGATTAGTGACCCCTGTCTTGTAGAGCTAATGGTTGAGGGCAAAATGTTGCAAATGGAGGTTGATTGCGGATCTTCCGTATCGGTGATTGGTAAAGACCATTATTTTTCTATGTTTAGTAAACCTTTAGAGAAATGCAATAAACAGTTTGATTGTAGTAAATGGAGAAAAACTTAAAATTGAAGGTGAAGCGATAGTTTCAGTAAAGTTCAATGGAACTGAAGCAAAATTGAACCTTTTGGTTTTGAATACCAGTCATAAATTTATACCTTTATTTGGAAGGACATGGCTGGATGTATTTTTCTCTAAATGGAGACATTTTTTTCAAGCACATTGACTATTAACAACATGATTGAAAGCGATAATAATGCGGAGGTTGAAAATATTAAACGTGTATAACAAAGATGTTTTTTATAAAAGATTTTTTCGACCCCTATCAAAGGTTTGAAGCCGAATTGGTACTAAAATCTGACGTTCCCATTTTTAAAAAAGCCTATGATGTTCCATACAGGTTAAGAGACAAAGTTGTGGATTATTTGAACAAACTAGAAAAGGAAAAAGTGATTACACCAATCAAGACCAGTGAGTGGGCGTCTCCCGTGGTCATAGTAATGAAAAAAAATAATGAAATTAGATTGGTTATAGATTGCAAAGTTTCAATAAATAAAGTAATTATTCCTAATACTTACCCTCTTCCTACAGCACAAGATTTGTTTGCTAAGCTGGCAGAATGTAAGATATTCTGTGCATTAGATTTGGAGGAGCATACACTCAATTGGCTTTATCGGATAAGTCTAAACATTTTATGACCATAAACACAATCAAGGGACTATATACTTACAATAGATTACCACAAGGGGCTTCTTCGAGCGCATCGATTTTCCAAAATGTTATGGATCAAATTTTGAGAGATATTGATCATGTTCATTGCTATTTTAGATGACGTCCTCATTGCAGGAAAAAATATAGATGAGTGTAAGGCAAAATTATACTTGTGCTTGAGAGATTGCGAGAAGCGAACATAAAGGTTAACTGGGAAAAATGTAAGTTTTTTTGTTACACATTTAGATTATTTAGGACACGTATTGAGCGAGAATGGTTTACTGCCTTGCCAAAGCAAAGTTGCAACAATACAAAAGGCCAAACTTCCAAAGAACACGACAGAACTAAAATCATTTCTTGGAATGATAAATTATTATAACAAATTCATTCCCCATTTGTCAGCAAAACTTTCATATCTTTATGATTTATTAAAAAACGGTGTAAAATTTATTTGGGACAACAATTGTAATAAAGCGTTTGAAGAAAGTAAGCAAGCTTTGTTGAGTGCCCAGTTTTTAGAGTTTACGATCCAAAGAAGCCAATAATTGTTGTATCTGATGCATCGGGATATGGTTTAGGGGGCGTAATTGCTCATATTGTCGATAATGTAGAGAAACCTATTTGTTTCACATCGTTTACATTGAACGACGCTCAAAAATCGTATCCCATTCTACATTTAGAGGCATTAGCTTTGGTTTGTACCATCAAAAAATTCCACAAATATTTGTATGGGCAAGAGTTTACTGTTTATACAGACCATAAGCCTTTAGTAGGTATTTTTGGCAAGAAAGGTCAACATTCAATATACGTAACAAGGCTTCAACGGTACATTTTAGAATTATCCATTTATGATTTCATTATTCAATACAGGCCGTCATCCAAAATGGGAAACGCGGATTTTTGTTCGAGATTTCCTTTAGAGCAGTCAGTACCTGATGAATTTGATATTGAACATATAAGGAGCATTAATTTTAGCAACGATTTTCCTATCGATTTTAAAGTGGTTGCGAAGGTGACAAAATCAGATGAATTCTTGCAGAATATTGTATTCTACATGAAAAATGGTTGGCCAGAAAATTTAAAAAAATGCTATGTCGATGTTTTTTCGAACCAACATGATTTGGAGGTGGTTGATGAGTGTTTGTTATACCAGGATAGGGTAATAATACCACAAGTGATGCAAACTGATGTTTTGAAACTGTTACATGCCAATCATGCAGGCATGGTTAAAATGAAACAACTTGCTAGAAGATCAGTGTACTGGTTTGGAATTAATAAGGATATAGAAAAGTTTGTATCACTATGTGAGGAGTGTAATAGTATGGCAATTGTCAACAAACCTGCGGAGAAATTTCAATGGATACCAACAAGCAGACCGTTTAGTAGAATACACATAGATTTTTTTCACTTCAACCACCACACATTTTTACTTATAGTTGACAGTTTTTCAAAGTGGATAGAGATTGAATGGATGAAAGGTGGTACTGATTGCAGTAAGGTTTTAAAAAGGTTGGTAGCATTTTTTGCTCGCTTCGGATTACCGGATGTTTTGGTATCCGATGGAGGCCCACCTTTCAACTCCCATACCTTTGTGAGCTTTTTGAGGAAGCAGGGCATTAATGTGCTTAAAAGTCCCCCATACAATCCCTCTAGTAACGTTCAGTGCGGACAGTAAAAGAAGTTTTGAAAAAGTTTCTTTTGGAACCTGAGATGTTAAAGTTGGAAATGGAGGATCAATTGAATTTGTTTTTAATAAACTATAGGAACAGTTTGCTTGACGAATGACGGCGAGTTTCCGTCAGAGAAAATATTTTCTTTTAATCCAAAGACAATAATGGACTTACTTAATCCAAAAAAACAATACAAGAATCATCTAAAACCACAGCCAAGCGATGATAGAACTGTGTCAAATGACACCACAAGTACTAATACTAAGTTGCATGACTCTATAGATGATCTGATGGCGGGTGATGTGGTTTGGTACAAAAATAACAATCCACATCACCACGCACGCTGGGTTAAAGCCACATTTCTAAAACGTTTTTCGAAAAATATCTTCCAGGTGCAAACTGGAAACGTTCGCCTAATGGCCCATCGAAACCAGCTAAGAGTAGCTTCTGAAGGGATGCGTTTAAGGCCGAACCTTACATTATCCTTTTCAAATCGTGATGGTGTGCTGCCAGTTAGCAGTGAGAACGAAGACCCTAGAGGTTTTTGCGGAGTCGGTCCCAGACGCATCGAAGAAGAGCCGAAAACGAAATCGTCCAAAGGCATTACTCGATCTCACACCCGAGCTAAGAAGATCGAAAAGAAAACGCACGGCCAAAGCCGACAGTGATTTTGTTTATCATTGATCAATGCGCATAAAGTGTGATCTGAATTTTCAAAATGAATTTTCTGAATAGTTAGTCTTAAGTTTAAACTTTGGATTGTTTTATTAGTTTAAGTCAATAGCATGCATAGAATTCTAATGGAATTTTCTGAAATATATCCCTTTCCTTAAAGGGGAAGAACTGATGTATCCTGTCAAATGACAGCTCTGAAAAAGAGACAACATCAACTGCTATACATCAAGCTATCTCATTATAAAGCTTTCCTGAAAATAAAAAGAGCTATGAGCCGGTAGTTCTATTTCGGCTATCAACCAGACAACAACTCTCTACAAACCCTCCCTAATCCGAAGTGCCCCTAAACCAGGACATTACAATAAGAACACTAAGCACTTCAACAGAAAAGTAGTCGCCTATCTCGATGCGTGGGAAATTTCTTGCAAGTAATGCTCAAGAATAGCATTTTTTATCGCAGTACGCAGTTAAGCAGAACAGCATACCTAGCTTAATACCGAAAATCTGGTTAGTCGTGAATATATCATAGATCTCATCATCAACCATGGATGACTGCCAGACTCTTACCTTTCCCACTAACCCAATATCCTTTCAATGACAAATGTGGAGATACAGAGGTATACTCGGTCTCTAGTCCCGGATTGCCGTAAGGACGTAGCCTTTGCCGTTATTGACTTTAAAATGATGAGTTATTGTTTTGTAGACATTCAGAATGATACCAATCAAAATTGTTTAAGTGACATTTATTCAGACATGGTATCTAGATACACAATGAACCCTAGCCATATTAAGACAATGCCTTCAGATCTTTGTTTCTTTAATGATGTTTGTTAGGTGTAGAATTACAGATGAAATGTTACTGCTTTTTGTATTTCATATATTTGAAATATTTAAAATTTTGTATTGTACTTATTTGAGGTTGAAATTTTGTACAGCTCATGTCGTATATTGGGTGAATATTCAGAAAATAATTCTGTTAGACATTTCTTTGCTACTACACTACGAGGCTCAAGCGTAATGTTAATGTAACTGTTATGCTTGTCTGTGATTATGCGGATACAATTACCAATGTAACAAAATAACTTGGTATTTTTTTCGAATTTTCTAAAACAAAATCAAAGACTTTAGTAAGTTGATCGAAAGTATACATCATTTGATGACTCCCCACGGTATATTAACTCTAAATAGTCAAAAATGTCGAATGTGACTGATATGCAGTTAGGCGGCATCCAAAAACTACGTAACGCTCTAGGGGGAGGGGGGAGTAGGCTCAAGAGTTACGGCTCATACAAAAAATTTAAATTTTTTATACAAAAAGCGTTACGGAGGGGAGAGAGGGGTCAAAAATTTCAAATTTTAGCGTTACGTAATAAATGGACGCTGCCTTATGGGCAGTGTACTACATATGTAGAATTATATGATAAATTTTTCACATCTGCTTCTTCAAATGGATAGGGTGATTATAATGACGTTCCGTGCGGCCTTACATAGCAAGAAAAAATATTTAAAAAAATCTGCATAAAACCTATTTCAAAATACGGACAAACACTAATACAGTACACAAAATTTCAAGTTTTATTGATAAGTTTTATGAATAATCAAATCTTACTCTACACCTACACTAACAAACTTCATTACTGAACACGGAAGATTCACTTTGGATTGTTTTTGTCCTTGGGCTGCACGTGAATCATAACCTTGATGGCGCCACCAAGCCCATGTCGAGAGGTATTGAAAGCTTCTGCCGTTTCCTCGATGTTGAAGTGGTGTGTTATCAGGCGCTTAACGTCGATTTTTCCACTCGCCACCAGACTCAACGCCGCTGGATAGCTGTTGAACAAAAAGCAAACAGTCGTTATTATCTAAAGCTAAGAACCCTTTGGAAAAGCGTACTCATTGCAGTAGCGGAATACTCCACGAATGTCGACTTCACGTGCCAGTGCGTTCGCCAGAGGGAGTTTGACTTCCGAGGCTCCCATGCCAACCAAAACGGCACAACCTCCGGACCGGGTGGCCAAAACCGACAGCCGCGAAGTGGCCTCGGCTCCACTGCAGTCGATAGTTTTATCAGGTTCGCCTCCGAACAGATCATGAACCTTCTTCACCACTTCCATTTCGTTGGCTCCCACCTCAACCACCAGGGTTCCATCAGCTCCCAATTCTTTGGCCACGTCCAAACGATTCTGCAGCAGATCCGTCACCACGACCTTACCTGCTCCCATAGATTTCGCCGTGATGAGCGTCACCAATCCAATCGGACCGGCACCGAGAATCAACACTTCCGATCCTAATCCAACGCCAGCTCTGCGACACGCATGGACTCCAACAGACAGAGGCTCAAGCAGGGCCCCTTCCTCCATGGTCACATGCGGCGGTAATTTGTAGCAGAAATCAGCCGGATGAGTATAGTGCCGGGCCAGGTTACCATCGTAGGGCGGCGTTGCACAAAAGATCATGTCCGCACACAGGTTATAGCGACCGCCCTTACAAAAGTCGCAAACTCGGCAACCGTAGCCAGGCTCAATCGCCACTCGATCACCGGCCTTTAGGTGTTTCACATTTGAACCCACCTTCGACACGACACCTGATGCTTCGTGGCCTATCACCATCGGTTTCTGAACCACGAAGTCACCGCATCGTCCTCTGACCAGATAGTGTACATCTGACCCGCAGATTCCAACGCAGTCCATATCCAAAAGAACCTCTGTATAATGATATCGGTTGATCAATTGCTTCGTATTGAACTGCGCAGATATTACGCGACTTACCATCATCCTTCGGCGTTGGGATGGGACGTTGCTCCTGAGTATAACAAAGAAAACACGTTATCCCCGCCCTATTAGTCTTGAACAATCGTGGGACCTTACCAATCTCAAGTCCTCAATACCGTAAAGAACGGCGGTTAAATTGTCCTTAGCCATGATCCTGAAATTTTCAAAAACCGAACACCAAAGATCGACCTCTCACTGCGAAAGTCAAAGCTATAATACGTCTGACTACGAAGTCACGTCGCCACTTATCTAAGTCGTTCGAAGGAAAAAACCGAAGGAAGATGTCGAATCTTTCGCCTGACTATCAGCTCTATGTATAAAATGCAGTAGTAAAAGCATAATGAACAAACAATGTTTGTTTGAATTTCAGTTTATTATTTTACGAACAGAGTTCGAGTTATAAACAATTGACTAGATTAGAACGGACGAACGATTAGAACAGATTTCTTTATTATTAAGCTTGTTTCTGAAGTGAATTTGGAAAAGTAGGAAGGTATCAAACAGAGCAGATCAAATAAGATTGACCTTTATTTCGAACGAAGAGAAATGAGACGACGCAATTTTCGCATAGGCAGGACACATTAACCGTGTATCGTTAGTTCTTTCATTTGAAATTTTCCATGCCTTTCTTTAGGTTCTTTAAGGTCTAAATTTGAAATCACGTGCCGAGAAATGTAAACTAAGCCGTAAACAATTCAATACAAACCAAATAAACTAAACATACGATTCAATATCTGTTAACGTTGCTCTATAAAAGCAACTCGCGAGCTCAACGTGCCGATGTTTACTAATGAATTAAATGTATTAATGGTATGCAGGGAAAGGAGTAAGGTACAGCCAGCAGCAAAAGCTCGACTCGGAGTGTGCGCAGTGTATAGGGCCAACGATACAGATAAACATGCATCAGTGATAATTACAACCGGTGTCCCAGTGAATGTATCACGTAGTCATGGATGATTGTCCTGGTGTTGGTTCTCATCGATATACATATAGGTTGTTCGGAATTTCAGGGTGGCTACTTCAAGTTATAAATATTCGCATTTATTGGATTATCTCAATTAGTTTTAGAAAACGTCATATATTTAAAAGATGCTACACAGTTCGAACGAAACGTGTAAATTTCTGAGACATATAATGCACATAATTGGAGCGTGGTATATAATGGATATTTACATGATATGTCATGTAAGCTTCAATTATATGTCATGTAATTCAGCAGGATTCTGTGTGATTACATGACATATAAAATAAATTTACATGATTCCAGACTTAAATTTACATGACTTCATGTTACATCGCATAAATGAAGTTTACATGACGTGTAATCTTCATTATTTTTAACTGTGTAGAAACTCATAAATAGAAACTCAGAAGTAGAAACTCTAGAACAAAAACTACGAAACAAAAACGCATAAAAATCGGAAACTTAAGCTCAAAAATAAGAAATTAAACTTATTAAAAGAAACTCAAAAAAAAACAGAAAGATCAACTCAGAACATTAAAACAGAAACTAAACTAATAGAAATAGAAAGCCTACCCAAATATTTGTAACATTTGGCAAAGAGGACTCAAAAAAAACAGAAAGATCAACTCAGAACATTAAAAACAGAAAACTAAAAAAATAGAAACTAAAATAATAGAAATAGAAAGCCTAGCCAAATATTTTTACTGTAGCTTAATGAAGCAAAAGTTAAAAAAAAAAACATAAACGTAGAATCAGAAACTAAGTAAACTGCAACTAAAAAACTCACACTTATACTCAAAGGAGAAACTAGAAACTCAAAAATCAGGAAACGTTTCAACAGTACCTTTGAATGAGAAAGCTAAAAAGCAAAAGCTCAGAAGCTAGAAACTATCAAAAAGTAAGAAACAGAAACTGAAGAAATTCACAATACACTGAAACTCAGAAACATAAGCCCAAAAATAAGAAAAACTAAAAAAACAAGAAACTCGTTTTTAAATTTTTTTGTGTAAACAAAACATGGTGTCGAGTGGCTACATTGTGTTTTATCTCGGTGTTGAAGTGTACACGGGAAAAATTCTGTTTTGATAAAAATAACTATTTTAGGCTAACCTACGGCCTAACTACCATGGAAATTCCAGACCAATTTATATGTTTTCGGTACACCCCACCGCATTACTGCTACATTTGACAGAAATAATTTACAACAATCTGATTCCAACTACAGACATGGTAAAATCAAGCGCATTTCTGGTCTGCCAAAAATTGCCGGTGCGAGCGCTTAAGTTAAATGGTAGTTTTTACCGCACAATTTTATTGCGTGTAATTCCGGTGTAACACTACAGCGTAAAAACGAAAACGACATCAGAATACATAAACATAAAACACAGAAACAGAAACTCAAAAACAGAAACTGAATCAAGGAAACAGATACTAGGAAAAAGACTCAAAAATAGAAACTCAAAAACAGAAACTGAAAAACATAAGTTTAGAAAGAGAGACTTGAAATATAAACTGAAAAATATTTGAGGATTTGAGTAGACATAACAATGTAGTTTTTCTGTACTACAAAACTTCAACTCAAAAAATGCAGTTTTTCTCAATCATGAAGATCAAGCTTCGTAAAACACCAAAGGTTGGGATTCGGGAACGAGCTGGTTTT
>NW_018735105.1:0-26244 GCF_002204515.2 Aedes aegypti | reverse complement strand
TCACAATTGTTCCTTACCGGTCCGAGCAGGCATGGGTGGGTTGAAATTATCCACAAACCAGAATATCGGTTCCAAACAAACGTCCGACGCGTAGGACTGACTCATGTGGTGGTTATACGTTAGTGAACGGATACATTGCAGCGAGTAGTGGTAGCGGAAGCGGATGCAATTTCTGTAAGCAAAAGCAGAAGTTACATTTCTGGGAATGGATAAATCAAGGAACAAGCAACTCACACTAATTTCTTTGGAAACTCTTTGAGGCGCCACTGAATGCGACTCATTATAGCTAATACAATACTAATTTTCGTTCGGCACAAAACTAGCTAAACTTTAGGCTTAAGGTCACAGCTTAATATTACACACGCAAAACACTTCTTTTGGTTTCATTTTCATACATTTTTACAACAAAAAATAAATTTTCAGCTCACGGAAAAAGAACGCTTTCGCAAATTTTTATTTACATTTTATTGCTCTCAAACTAGTGGGTCGGTCAAAAATTACTTTACGTTACTATGCGTTACCATGCTGCAGAAAATATAATACACGGAGAAAATTTTAAACTTTTTTCTTAGCAAACAAATTTTGTTGTATTGTCGCGCGCCAACCAAAACGGAACGCGCGTGTGGGACACGCGACGTGTGACTCGTTCCCGACATAACTGTCATAATGACATGTGTAGCGCTACATTCTTACGATGTTTATGAACACAGCGCACTATTCAAATATTAGTCGCGACGATTGGAGATTGAGAAAAAAAAGTTTAAAAAAATGTTTGTCCTTAATGCGTAGTATGCACCTGAAACGTAAAGCGCTCAAGTAAAATTTCTCTTTTTTACCAAAGTAATTTTGACAACTGATCTACTATGAGCGAAATGTCACTTTTACTTGCGGAATAATTGAGCAGCACATTTTTCCGTACGGAAAAGTGACAGCTCCATTTGATTTGTACAGCAGGCGTTACCGATGTTATGAAATCAGCTCTACTTCTCAGCAGCGTACAGCTCAAGTAATTTCGGTAGCGAAATCATTCCTTGACCGTTTCTTGTCCTATCCTTTTGCACAGTACTTATGATCAGCGTACCGGCCATAAGGACTGTTCATTTAAGAAAGTGGACACGTGTTTTTTACAGTAAACTGTCTATTTTCGAACAAATTCATGAGTTTACCTAAAATACATGGAAATCAACGTAATTTCGATCAAATTCACATAAATTTGAACATTTATTGAGCATTGCTGGAGAATGCTCTTACTTTTCTTTTGATACCTCCCATAAAATTCTGCACAACTTTTTTCGGAACTTTTAAACTGCTTTTTGAACTGCTGACCACATTTTCTTGAAAAAATCGATAGAGCTTGCTTCTCTTCCATCCTTCTTAAGATGCCGTTTGATTATTGCCCAATATGTTTCAATGAGGCGTAGTTCTGAGCAATTTGATGGATTCGATCATTTTCTACAAATTCGACTTATTCCTTCTTGAGCATCTCCAAAGTAGCTGCAGCATAGTGAGCCGATGCTAGGTCTGGCAAAAACAATGGAGGCTTGGTTTGCTTTCAGTAGATGGGCAGAAGCCATTTTTTAATGCATTTAGTTCTATAATTTTCGCCGTTGATTGAACCCGTCGTGAAATATGTAGTACTTTCGTACCGCAGGAGCAAATTGCCTGCCATACCAAATCATTTTTCCCAAATTTTTCTGTTGGGATGTATCGTACGTCGTCAGGAATATCTGTTTTGGCCACAGCGTTGAAAAAAATCAATTTGGACACTTCGCGAGTTAAGCCAAATCTCGGAACGGCAGTTTTTCTGTACACCATTTGTGCAGAAAAAAATTGAGAGTCGCCATGTCAATTCGACCCATCGTTTAGAATTTATAATTTTTTTTATGTCAACTTTTGTCTGCTGTCAAAATAAACACTTGAGATCACACTGAAACAAAATTTTATTTGTTTTTTATGGAATTTTTACACCAAAATGCTAATATTTAGGTGTCCACTTTCTTAAATGAACAGTCCTTATTTCTGTCGGATCCATAATATAATCTACCGAATCCATGGTAGAATTAAGAACTGTACCAACGACTTTCAACCGACTACAAAAATCTGTTAAGTTTACTACAATCTGGTGAAAATCACTGAGCAGTGCATTAAATTTGACTATGTCCATAGTAGCATCCACTACACAGCATTGTATTTCGATCCGTGACACCCACCGTACAACACAGTGTGGTCAAAAGTATGATGCTAAACTTCTCAAATCAAGAATGTTTCTAGTCAAAAATACTACAACTCTGGTTAAATTAACAGAAGAAATTTTCTTGTGTAGTGATGTTGACTATGTTTTGGTAGAGTTAACAGATTAATGTAGTCGGTTGAAAATCGTTGGTGCAGTTCTTAATTTTACCATGGATTCAGTAGTTTCTACAATAAAATTCATTTCAGTGTATTTTGGACAGAGCGTTACACGTATATAATTTGGCCATTTACGGCAAAATCAAATGGAAGTGGCCAAATTATATACGTGTAACGCTCTGTCCAAAATACATAACACACCCTACTCCTCGCATTTGTACGACCTAAAAAAGGAATTTTTATTTATTTTTATTTTTCTAAGATAGCTCTTTGAATAAGCTTTCGGACAGTGTATAAAGATCTGTATAAAATATAACGATTATGCAGTATATTGTATTCAATGTTTACCTTGTGTTTGCACTGAAATTTCTCATTTTTCTTAAAAACTCTAACCTTTAACATAACTGTATCAATTAAAATATAAAAGATCTTCTGTCCTGATATTCCAGGAATATCTTAATAGAAGTGTTTTACTATGGAATTAGGTTCTAAAATTTTTAATAAAACCTTGTTTTTAATTTAATAACACGAAAAAGCATGTTACTGTAACTACTTTACCAATTTTTTCCGCCTCAAATATAGGCTATGTCATGTTTAAACTTAAATTTAAAAATTTTGTCCATAAATGAACCTTGACACTTTTGCTCATGTTTGACGTTCGCTTAGTCGACAAAAACACCACAGGGGTTTTAGTTCTACCACTGGGGTTGTTCTTATCTGACATTTCGTAAGGACACGGAAAACAAAATACACCCACAATTTGAGTTTAAGCCAAAGGATGTGACAAAATCTAAAAAATGTTTTTTGGGCTTAAACAACGGAAAACATTAGATAATTGAGTAAACATTGTGTTTTTAGCCCTAAAACTGAAGCGTTTGGCACTAAATTGGGGACAGGGCTTTAGGACCCCTATTATGTACAAGAAAAACCTATCAGAACAAGTCATTTTTTCGATTAATTGGCCACCTGATCGTCCATAGTGCATGGGGAAGTTTTCGTCGATCAAACCTTCTAAATTCAGCGATGCGCTGAAACAAAGCTAAAAGTAATGTTCATTTTTGGGTTCAATAGGTTTTAGAAACCCCACCCATTACGAAAGACTTCACTGAAATAAATTTTATAGTAGAAACTACTGAATCTATTGGTAAAATTAAGAACTGCACCAACGATTTTTCAACCGACTACACTAAATCTGTTAACGTCTACCAGAACAAACTCAAACATCACCTGAGAGAGACTCGCCGAAGAGGAAAAATATCAACGTCATATGCAGCCCAGATTCCCCTCTCACGAAACGTCAAATGCAGCCCACCGTTTTTATGGCTTGAAAAAGTGAAAGTATTGTGTTCAACGTAAACTGTTATTAAAAACCTCAGTCAGCGGAGCAGTTTTTTCAAAGTTGCTGATAAATCTAAGCAGAAGATTAATTAATTCTAATGCCTACTACGTTTGCTGGCATGAAATGTTACTCGAAACGGCTATTTATGATTCGATGTGATGCAAACTCAATCATTTTTTGCTGAAGAGGTAACATGTGAGAGTTTGAACAGCTTGCCGCATAATTGGTATAAACACAAAGTGGAAAAAGAAAAAAAACTCAGCAATCACAGAAAAAGAAGACCGTCTCCACGAGTCTCGTCTCAGAACATCACCACACAAGAAAATATTTTCGGTTTAATTATCCACAGTTGCAGCATTTATGACTAGAAATATTCTTGAGTTGACAAGTTTGGCATTGTACTTTGACCACACTGTTTGTAAGGTGAGTATCACGGATTGAAATACAACACCCCGCATAAATAAGAACCATACTTGTACTGTTCCCAAAATTATCACAACCATTTTCAACAATACGTGTACTGTTTCGTATATTGCTCAAAATAACAATATATCTACCGAAACCACAAACTATTTTGACAAAATGGCAAATGGTGATTGAAAAAAATAACAATATGGGGAATAGGCTGTTAAGTTATGTAACCATTCAAAAACGCCAATTTTCCCGAACATTTTTTTAAGTTTACAGTTCAAGAAATGTTGGGATACTATCCATTTTTTGGCCAATTTACTGTATTGCAAACAGTGTTGAAACAGTTGAACTATAAAGTCGTAATAAACATATAACGTACATGTAATAGTTTATTTGTGGTATGTTATGGTAATTGAACCACAAGCAATACTGTCCTGTTATGTATTTACCATACACATTACTTGTTTCATTGCCTTATTCGGAATAAAATGAAAAAAATGAAATAAAATTAAAACGTCGTGTATTATTCAGAAAGCTATTATTCTAACGACTTCACGGTTGGTTTTTAATCAATAAATAATATTAGCATTAAACTGAAGCACTTTTTATAAAATAACAACTTTCTGGCACTAAATCATACTCGCGCTATTGGCGGACCGGTTTAACTACGGCTGCATCTTCCTAGTCACTTCTTTATCCAAATGGCTGCAGCAGGACATCCGGTCATTTAGTGGTAGTCGGGTTCATCGGACCTAAAATGTACGTGACCGTTAGATAATATTCAACTCGGTTACATATAGGTTTACACAATCTTACCAAGTGAGGATGGTTTTCGGGAGATTCCAGTCACATAGTTGGTTTGCAATTCCCTTAAAACAAGCAGCAGCAAGCGGCGGATTGGTGTTCCCGTCGGCGATCCCATCGGTAATAATCATCCTAGCTCGAAGTTTCTGTAGACGATAGCCGCTGAAGTTGCATGTTTTAAGAATGTTCTTTCTCTTCTCTCACCACGGATTAGTCTGAGCACTTTTCAATTTAATTTGGCCTGAAGAAAAACTACTTTTGTGTCTTTTTCAATCCTACAAACGGATTAAGTTTTGTTGTTTTGGTCTGAAAATTGACAGAAACACGCAGGACTGTGGAGATACACACGCTCGAAAATTTTAACAAGGGCTATGAATTTCGAAGACAATTAAATACCCTTTTAGCATTCTATCTTTTCGATCATTAATTAGAAGTTAGTATCTTTTAATAAAAAACATAAATATTTGACGAATCTTGCGAGTCATATAAAAAAATTGAAAGAATAATTGTTTGTAGCTGACACAATCAATGTACTTTTTTTTGAAGTGCCAATACCGAAAATCAATGTGTTCAACATCTTGCCAAACTGTTTAAAATAGGTAACATATGGTAAAATGCACTTTTGAAATTTTTTTGCACAAATACAAAGACGAACAATTTCTCAGAAGGTTATCTTACACTGTCACTATTTCACACGAGTTTGCAGCGCCAAATAATTTTACAATTTGCATACAATTTAATTTATTGTCACTATTTGACATTCATTATTCAAATAGTCTTTTTACGGTTCAAAGCTTCAAAATCTTTATTGTTCAACGTAAAACCGACTATTTGTATACACTAACATTATCGGTTATAACAATCATACTGTTTGGAATAGAAGGCAAATGGTATTTTGCTATGCGGGGACACTCAAACAGGACTTTCAGAGTTCGGTAATGCAAATTACCGAAACAGACCGGTAATTTAAAAAAATACAGTTCTCGCATTACTCTGAGATAACGCCCTAAAAGCCATTGGTAACCACTTGCGTAGCTCGTTGTTTCTGAGCAAATGAAAGAAATAGCATCCAAACCAATATCACGGGCAGGTAGATATTGATCCTTTCTTCCCCATAGCGTTGTTAAATAACATGAAAATCTTTTTAAATGCTCAGAAACAACGAGCTACACACATGGTTACCAATGGCTTTTAGGGCGAGATCAGAAGTTATGCGAGAGTTGTATCGGTAATAACCTGCTAGATTACCGAAATTTGTAAATCAATCTACGGTATATCGGTGATGCCATCCCATTTTAACGAGTACGGTAATTTTATTCACCGAAAATATCAGTAAAACAGATCAAATACCGAGTTCGGTAAAATATTACTGAACCTTCAGTAAATTTGAGCTGTCAACTCCAACCTCTACATGTTTTCGACAGAAATTCTCAAGTACGCAGTGCAATGCAATCCTCCTGCAAAGCGCAACGAAATTAGTGGATGCATTCATCAAAACCCACCAGAAACTGTTGGTAAGATCATCTGAGTTCGGTTCCGTGATTAGAAGACAGTGGACTGAAGACAGTAGTTTTTATCATTTCGGTGGTGTTTTTCTTTTCAGATTCAAACGTTTATTCCTGCTCCTGTTTCGAACGCCATGGAGATTTGTTTCGAAGTTCTACCTATGATGAATGCCAAAACCGTGCGGTGCTTCAAAAATACTACTGCATCAAACGAATATATGAATAAAGATTATTTGATTAACAAATCGCATCAAATGGTTAATGTTTTTCTGTTTTTTTTTTGATGGATTGAATTGCTGGTGAAAGAAAGGGGGAAATGCAAATTACCGTATAGATCGGTAACGGACCTAAAATTTACCGAAGTGTTCAGCAACTTTTGACGTTTCATGGCAAATCACAGTTTACCGACCAGTCGGTACTTGTTTTCGTTTACCGAACGCATTACCGACTGTTCAGCTGCGCATTACCGACTGTTCAGATTTCGGTAAATAAATTACCGACGTCGGTGATTTATTCTAAGTGTGAATGCTTATTGACTTCGCAGCACCAAACCGTATTCGCGTCTGCTCATGAGATGCGAAGTTTTCTGGATGCGAAGCTAATGTCAAAGTCGAAACAATGGGACGGCGGCTGTGATGACTCCGGGCGGCTTTCACAGATGTAAATAAACGACTAAACTGACCTCTTACACACTAAGTCATTATTGACGAACTTCAATGAAATGTTATGCAGCTTGTAAAATTAAAAATTCTGATGACGAAATTTCACTAAAAAATTGTTTTATTTTTATCAATTATAATGTGTATTACTCTAATTTGGCAAGAAATATTAAATAACCAATGTGAAGGCTCATTTATTTTGCTGCCTGTGGTGTGATAATCAAAGAAGTTTTTTATACACTGTTCTGGGTAATATTCCCTCACTCTGTAAATAAGTTCGCAGCTCCAAACTGAGATGCGATCGCATTCTGGATTTTACCAAAAATATACAATATGTAGTCGAGACTGCTATGGACATGGTCACTTTTACTGCACTGGTCAGTGATTTTTACGAGATTATAGTAAACTTAACAGATTTTTGTAGTCGGTTGAAAATCGTTGGTGCAGTTCTTAATTTTACCATGGATTCAGTAGATTATACTACAAAATTTGTTTGCGTGTTCGAAAGGCCAAAAGCAAAGCTCCCGACAATACGACAAGTCACCCTACTTCTGGCGAATCTCGTGGAATTTGCATAACGCCTAGTGTGTAACGCAACATAACGTGGTTCCAAACGATCTGTCGTTTTGAAATGTTTGTAAACAGTTTTACGAATCCGGTCGCAACCTTTTTGTAGTTTTCAGCAATCTCGACATTTTTTTTTAGGAATTTAAGTGAATATTTCCGTTATTTATTGTAGTATTCAACTCAAAAATGGGATTTTTAACGATACTCAAGAAAAATGAAGGCAAAAAGAAAAGGAAATGCGAATACTGTTGCTGTAAGTATAGCCCTTTGAAATACCATTTGCCGATTCCTGTGTGAAGTCTGCCAATGACTAATCCTAATTCTAAAACAGGGGTCTGGACAATGCAGGGAAAACGACAATCCTCAAGCGGTTCAACGGGGAACCGATCGATCAGATATCGCCGACCCTGGGGTTCAACATAAAAACGCTGGAGTACAACAACTACACGCTGAACATGTGGGACGTGGGTGGCCAAAAGTCGCTCCGATCCTACTGGAGGAACTATTTCGAGTGCACCGATGGCCTGGTCTGGGTGGTGGACAGTACCGATCGGAATGCGTATGGAATCGTGCCGGGAGGAGCTTGCCGTGCTGCTGCAGGAGGAACGACTCGCGGGAGCCACATTGCTGGTGCTGGCCAACAAACAGGATCTTCCCGGGGCGTTGACGGCCAACGAAATCCGGGAAGTTCTACAGCTGGAAAAGATCGAAACACACCATTGGGCGATTCACGGAGTAAGTGCCGTGACCGGGGGGAAACTGGTCGAGGCCATCGATTGGCTGGTGGACGATATTTCAAAACGAATTTTTACGCTAGACTAGAGGATAGCAAACGGTAAGTGATGTATTCCATAAACAATATTTATTTTCAAGCTTAATCTACATGAGTTTTTGGTAATGAGAAATCCCTGTACATGTTAATTATCATTGAAAGGCTGGTAAAGTTTGGTAAAAAAATCTTCCAGGAATTCGTCTTCCCTGGGCTTGTTATTATATTTTCCAGAGAGTGATAATTTTGTTTTAGTAATCAGATATACTATTACCTATTACCTATCTGATTATTATGATTGATATAACTTTTTGATCTAATGATTACGGTCAAACTACTGCATAATATAGCGTTCGTTCATCCAAGTCATCTACTTCAAGCACGGTGTGTCTGAAACCTTAATTAACGAAAAAATGACCATGAAAATTCAAAAAATGGCCACGTGGTTAATGCACAGTCCCATGACAATCAATATTGTTGCAACCTTTTCATCTAGCAATTAATCAGTTATTTTAAACACAAAACCAACATGGAGAAAGTTCTCCAGCGTGTTGGGTGACATTTGATTCACTGATAGAGACGTAGTAGTCGGGTTCAGATTGGGTTCCACTTCTAGTGCTGCATTTGGTCCCTTGGTACTGCAAAGGTACCCAAGTTCGACAGATCGCAGTATACTTCTCACGACATTCTAGATTTTGCTCTATTGCTTTATGTTCCATAAAATGTTGGGCAACTGCAAGGAACATGGAGGTCTTTATTTCGTCCATTGGTTTGAACATCTTGCATAAAATCGTTTTGCTCCAAATCTATTTATATTTGATGTTAAAATTAATCGTGTATGCTGCTACAATGCTACAATATATACAACATATTTAATTGATAGCAAAATAATGAAAAATTGGGTAAATTTTCTCTAAAATTTCGCCGGGTTGGGAAATAAACTGATGAACAACGGCTGAAAACAATGAAGCAGTCTCAATTAAGCTGTCACGCCCTGTCCTAGAGTGCGACATGTCTAGGCTGACCATAAGCCAACCAGATAAAAACGGGACAAATAAAAAACAAAAACGGGACAATTTTAAAAGACATAGATTATGCGATAGTGCTACTTTTCCCCGAATGGCCCGTTTCTCCGAAGCCATTTCTTTAAATGACCCGTTCCGTTGTAAAGCAATGCAGCTCGAAAAAGTGCAATAATATTCTTTACCCGAGCAGGCGAAAAAAGCTAAGTAATAGCAAAGTTTGATATGGACATACAACAGTAATATTAACTTGAAAGATATAAGAGATAAAAGATCCGAAAATAATATTTAAAATTTACTCCTGGAATACTATAAGCATATCATATTTAGCTTTTATAAGATCTCACCATATCAGCGAGCTATTCTTTAGACCTTCCAACATCAAATGTGGCTATGGCTCAGAAGTTCCAGGAAAATAATTGTGATGTCATCTTCAGATCTTTTATCTCTTATGTCAATCAAATCAATATCTCGATTTAATGGTCAGAACTTTGCTTCTGCTCGGGTAGTGAGATAGTGTTGAGTTAGAAAGATCGATAAGCTACCAAAGGAGATATTTGATCATTCTCGACTAAATACATATTGCCAAAAATACATATTGTTCATCACCTTGAAATGCGAAAGATTATGACAATTATGAGTTAGAACTTTTCGGAGAACTGAGCTATTCGGGGAAACGGGGTTTTCGGGGAACTAGCGTTCTTAGAATGTTGGCGTTGGTAGAACGACATTCAGGAAACCGCCATTCTAGGGAAAGTAGCAGAACCAGATAAGCCAATCCCAAGCTACATGTCTGTATGATTCAATAAAAAATAACTTAAGAACCTTGAAGCGCATTCTTTGATTTCCGAGAAGCAGAGTTTTTTTAAGCATTCCATAAAATAATCGTTACGCTTTTCAATTTTTCCAATTCAAATGTATTTTTTCTAATATTTCTTACTTTATTGAAATATCCACACTTATCAGAAGTAAACGCACAGTTGTTTTTTTTTTTCATTTTAGGTATTATAGAATAATTATCTTATGAAGATCCGTATCTTGCAAATCCACCAAAATTTGGCATAAATATGAATAAAGAAACGCCAAAATGTTAAGCAGAAGTATGTATGGATCAAGTTTAACTCAGTTTGAGAATAATAATTGCTTGGAAAATAGATGAGTAAGACATTAAACTCTGAAATATTTCTATAAACTGTTTATTATGTTGTTATTTTTATTGTTTTATTGGTGTTTATTATGTGCCAATTCTCCGTTTCCTAAAATACGGGACAATTCGAGCATTTTCCATAAAACGACGGGACAGCCCGTCGATGGGATGAAAACGGTACTGTCCCGTTAAATACGGTACGTATGGTCAGCCTAGACATGTCAAGCAATCCCCTAACGCAATTTGAATTGTATCCACCATTATAGTAGGGTATGGTTTTTTAAATTGTACTGCATCGTTAATAAACTCTTTCTTTTTCAACTACCGAAAAGCTTAACATCTCATGTTCCGTAACCGGTCGTTTGAGAACGTCGTGACCCATTGGAAGCCCACACAATAGATACCTCAGCCAGCGCAGTTGCTGTAGTGTGTTATTCCTATACCTAAAAAACAATGCGCTCTTGGGCTAGGCATTGGATATATATAGAAAGCGTTGTGTTTTGGATGGGCATCTAATTCTTCCGAAAGAGGTGCACTTTGCGAAAAAGGACCACGTGATTATTGAACTGAAATCGAATTCAGGTTAACTTCTGCGTTCATGAGTCCTCTCATGGCGTAGTGGTAACGCGCCCCAACTAGAGTTCGGGGAGTCGTGAGTTCGATTCTCACTGAGAAGACGTATAACTTTTTCGCAAATCTTCACATCAATTTGTCCATCTAATCCAATTGCAGATTATATGTAATGTTTAGCTTTTCGGTAGTTGTTAAACTTCCACTCGGCTGATTAGCCGTAAACCACGATTCATAATCAAAAACAAGTCTTTCTTTTTTGTTTCGACCATCAGGCCGAAGTACGTTCTTCGGCTCACTACTATTTTCCAATAAAAAAATCTGGAAAAAGTTTTGGAGAAGATGGTCAACTATTTATATAAAAAAAAAAATACGTTTCTATTATGGATGCTTGAATATTATTGGAAAATAATATTTAATGAATAGTGATATCAGTTGCGATTAAATTAATCGTGCATCAGGGTCGTAGAACAGATAAAACATGAGGATACTGTATTAAATTGAGGCAGCTTTGCGGCCCAAGATTACCCACATTATTCCCTTTTTCTACTCTTATTTTAATTGATGTAGTTTATTTTTTATATAATTGATTCTATGCATTGATAGTATAGTTTCTAATGTAACAATTTCAATGGTTTTTGATCTTAGATGTTATTATGAAGCTTTAGTGCTGCCCACAACTGCAAAACAGTCACATTCGACATTTTTGACAAAATGGAGTTAATACCATGGAGAGTCATCAAATGATAAATACTTTCGATCAACTTACTAATATCTGTGAGATTGTTCTAGAAAAATCGAAAAAAATCATGTTAAAAGTCTTCTTAAATCTCAGCTGTCTGTCGCATGTTATTGTAAGGGCGCGGCCATGGTAGACGCGAATTGCGAAGGCAAGCGAAAATTGCATGAGAAGGAATAACAATTATTAATAATGCCAAAGTCAAATTCCAAAGGAGTTTCGCGTCGCTTCGCGTGACGCGTCTACCCTGGCTGACACCTAATGCAGTCTGCGTGTGGCCAATATCATTATGTCGATAATGACAATCATGTAGAGAATTTTGAGTTAATCAAAACACGAAAATACCCGACCAGTGGATAACAACAGAGTTGTTACAGATTTTGTTACTCAGGTAGCGCATTTTTGCTACCAAAATGTGTTATAATTCTGGCTAATTATTAGTTAAAATAACAAAAATTATAATACAATTTCTTCTACACTAAACAAAATTGAAAACAAACAAACAAAAATTTAACTTATGTATTATGTTTCGAATCAAACAAAATTATAATTCATTTGTTATTTTTCTTAACATAACTAGATTACCTAACGTGGCTAGCCACGTTCGAACGAAATTTCATAAGAGAATAGATATGTATAGACTTTCAAAACGCATGATACTACCGGTTTATGGACAAAAGGTCGAAATACAAAAGGTCGAAATACAAAAGGTCGAAAGGACAAAAGGTCGAAAGACAAAAAGTTGAAAGGACAAAGGTCGAAAACTATTTACATGGTGGGAAATTTTTCCTTCTATGAAAAAAATATTTTCGACCTTTTGTCCCTTCTTTTTTGTTCTTCGACCTTTTGTCCTTTCGACCTTTTGTCTTTCGACCTTTTGTCCTTTCGACCTTTTGTCCTTTCGACCTTTTGTCTTTCGACCTTTTGTCATAGATTCGATACTACCCAAGTAACACCAAGCATTATAACACAGAGAGAATTATACACTCAAAATAATCCAAACGTCATTGTTACGTGAAAACATACGTGGTTTTTTTCCATCGCACTTTCCACGTAGCTTATACGTTAATCATAGGTAGCCCAGAATGAACGCATGAACTTTTGAACTTCGTCCATTCCACCGGCGCTACACGTAAGAGCTACGTGGATTTTCCGGTAGCCTTTACGAAGCGTTTCAATAGGACTTAGATGGTTTTGAATTAAATTTAACTGGAATAAAGACCAACCTTATCTCTAATAGGCTTTGGAAGAAAACTAATTCCCAATTGGAAAATGTTAACAGACCTAAAAGATTGTAATATTTTTATATTCAATCTGAGCATTGTGAATCCTGTTTCCCAAATGTTGTGAGTTTGTTCTGTCTTGTAGCCTTCGCATTCGCGTGCTATAATTGATAGAGGTTATAAATCAGGTATTAAATATGAAGTAATGCACGGATTCTCCGGTATTCAAAGAATATTTACCTTGAAATCAATCTAACACAGGGTTTAAAGTTCAGCAGCTTCTGGAGTTCCTCAAAAATCAAGCAGGCGCCATCTTAGGATTTGCGCTCAACACCGAATGTACGTACAACATGCAGATGTCAAAATGAACTTAGGCACCTACGTGAATTTCACGTAAGTGCGATAGGTAACCTCAGTAACAATTACCGATTCACTATTTGATGGTTATGAATGGCTTAGTGATCTTTATCTTAGTCAGGTAAAGTGGAGGCAAAATGGATTTGGAATGATCTACGTGATTTTTCACGTAGCAATGACGTTTGGATTTTTTTGAGTGTAACATTGAACGTATTCTACTGCATATCAACAATACTGATGCGACAATGCTTTTATTCGACACATTACAAGAGCTGTCAAGCAAAAGAGCATTAAGGGGACACGGGAGACCGTGTTATTTTCCCTATCTTTTGTCTCACTCTAACAATTATCATCAAAACTTTGCCGAAGCAAATCTCGAGTTTTAATGAACCGATGAAGCTGAAAATTTAATCGATTGTGCACCACATATATAGAATATAGTGATAAATTTTTTCACTTCCATATATGGAGTGGTACTTGAGATCTGCTTCTTCAAATGGATAGGATGATTATAATGACGTCCCGTGCGGCCTTAACGCTACATGACAAATGAGCGGTTCCACGCGAAATCGTCCATAAAATGCTGAAATCTGACATGTACCATTCCGATTTGGATGAAACTGCGCAGATGTATTAAGTATATGAGACGAAAAATTATCTCATATAATTGGGGATCGTTTAGAATCTAGAGTAACTTCTAATAAGGGCGTATGTATTTTTAGCATCACCATTTAAAAAAATTGTACCTCGGAATAGAGAAATAGTGTCTGAGGAGGGATGGTAAACAATCAAATAGGCTTTGTAAAAAAAAATATACACTGAAAAAAAAATACTTTTATTTTCATGAAAAAATCGAAATTAAACCTTATAACACAAATTGCAAAAAATAGGTATCTTCGATTTTTTTCAAATTTTGTCTGTAAAATTTCAATGTAAAACCAGATGTTTTAAGCACAGTTTCAACATGGTGCAATCTAAAATAAAAAAGTATTTCTAAGAGCAACTTTTGGTGCATTTCTGAAAATTCAATTTCTGGCCGTAGAAAAGACGTTTTGATGCTGTTATATGATTCTTCATCCAAAAAACAATTCAAAATGCTAATAACAATGATCTTCCTAAAACTAGCCGTTTTCTAGATATTTTTTGCTTGTTGATGTATGTTACTTAGTTCTTCTGATCCTTGTTCGTAATCTTCCTGTGACACAAAACAAAATGACAATTTTGTCGGGTATTCTTCTCTCCGCTTACTAGCCCACTCATACAAAGCTTTTGCATTAGTGATTGGATGCTCATGCTGTCTTGCCAGACTAGCTCTAGTAGCCATCCTTTTCAATGTGCCACCAATGGCATCACATGGCCCTTTACCATGTGCAGTGGCAAAAAAATGCCATTCTACGTCAATATCGTACTTTGATTTAAATTGACATAAGGTCGCAATTTTTTTTTTATTTTTATATTGGGATGCAGCCCCTTCTGACATAAATATCATTCGTTTGATATGCATTCGTTGTTTCAAAAATGTGATTAGTTTAGATATAAAAACATGCACTGCTACTGTATCGTGACTCATGACTTCAGACACAACAACAAAGCTCAAATTCTTTACTATTCCTCCATCATTAAAATAAACAACAAATGGATGTATTGTTGCTTGATCGTTGTTCCAGTAATGGCTTTGAGCCTCATCCTGAAGAACAAATGTGTAATTTTCAGAAAAGTCACATATGACGACAACTTCGTTTTCTTGCAATGTTGCTATGTTGAAGAAATACAGAGCTGTATTGCAGACCTACTTTAGATTAGTAAAACACCAACTTTATGAATTGTAATCATGATACAACCTTCTAAAATATTGTGCGCTATGGTATCAAGTAGTGTTTTTGACATTCTGGGTTCAATTGAACGCGATCAACAATTTTCCTAAACCAAACAGTAGATGATGTACTGTTCCCCATATATTTGAGCTGGAAATCCCATATTAACTTCAATTCAAATGCGCCAGCTCATGGAATGACCAAATGAACCGAAATTTTCAGGAAGTCTTACTCTAATCCTAAGAAATAGTTCTGAATGGTGCCCCGTGGAATAATACAACTTTATTTTTCTCCCATACTGAGCTGGGCCAGTCTAATGGATGAACAATGAACCTGAAAATTCTAGAATGTTCTGTAAAATTGCTGTTGTAGTGCTCCACAATTTTGCTATTATAATGTTCCATATTAAAATTGACTGTTGTAGTGCTTTTAAATTTGTATCATAGTGCTCGATGATTTTTTGATTGAGCATTCAGTTTTTTATAACAAATTGTGTTATAGTTTATTTTGAATTGAAACAAATAACTGATTTTATTTTAATTGTGTTATAATTTCCTCCATCAACTCAAAGTTTCTTATTTGTAACAAATTTTGTTATAATACAGAATATTTTCCCATGCTTGCCTGAACTTCCTGTTCTAGTGGGACAACTATGCTATGAAGTACCCACTTCCTGGGTGATCCGACGGACAATTCGGGGCGTCGGGTCCGATTCCCACGGTGACGTTACGATGCTCGTGTGCGGGGTGGCAACTCACCGGATGTTGGACTACGAATGAGCGGGGGTAATCCCACCGGGCCTCACAGTAATCCTCACCACCACAACTACGGTTGCCACTCCTCCGCCACGTGTGACACGACAATAACTTGGGGCTTGTCGACCGCCAAAACCACCCTACTCCTTTTTCCGGCACGGAAGGCTCGTCCTGCCTACTCCTTATGTTGAGTAATTCGGCCACGTGGAGGAACTTCGTTGACGATACTGGTCACGGAGTTGCCACAAACCGTGGATCGGGGTTTCAACTTTCTGGGAACGGCCTGACGTACTTCTGATGAATCGTCTATCGGCGATCACACTCGATTCCGGACACTTCCGTGATCACTCCGGTTGTCGCGGATCAATCACTTCGTGAACTTTCTGTCTAGGTAATTTTCTGTATGCGTTTTTCGCCTTTTCGGTTCGGCGTCTGGCAATCAACTCCCCGTTCTAATCCAATTCTTTTCCCACTGCACGTTCTCTCTCATTTTGATCCTCTAATTCTTTCCTCTCTCTCAGTGTCCGGAACTAGGGCTGCCAACATTGGTAAAAAAATGTCGTTTTCGTTTTTAGGAACTAGGTCGGTGATCAACACATAAACAAACCAACGTTAAGTATATTGTAGTTCGGTCGAACCTGAATCGGGTTGGGGTTGGAACTGTGATTCAGAACGGGTTACGCTAGTTCCACCTTAGGTTCAAAAAGAATTCGACATAAGTGGAGATACAAGGGTGAAATTTTTCAACGAGGGGTGTTTATGCTGACCTATCTGATGGTAAAAATAATTCGACTTCTTTTAAACTATGCTAGGGGAAAAGCACTAATTTTCGACTCACAAGAAATCTGTGCCAATTTTCGGATGTTCATACAAAGTAGGCCTAAATTGTATGAACGGGTCGAAAATTGGTGCTCTTCCCCTATAAGCTTCTAGACTTATTTCCAGGGAATATGTACAACAATAAGACAAAAAAAACAAATCTCTAAACTAGCTAAGGCCTTGAGCCTCCTGTCCCAAATCGTTAGATTGTTGCCTTTGGAAACGGTAACACTTCTTGGCATTACGTCCAAAAAATTTCCGTTATCGCCAGGGGCTTTCATATTTTTGATTTTTTATAATAATAGTTCCCATTTCTTCCAAATCAGTCCCCTTGGAATTTTCAGAAACGTTCTCTTGATTGAGAATGCTTTCGAAATCCTGAGGTACTTAACCTTCGGGCTGTCGCGCTGTTGTACTTTGTACAACAGTTGTTATTTATATGCTATCATTTTGAAACAAAGATATCTATCTACACCAAACCAAAATGTATTCCTCAAGAATCTTCTTAAGAAAAATACTTGAGGGTTTTTATTTACAGTATGATCCTATATAATGCGGTAAAATCAACATATGTACATGAAAGTCGCATAATAATGAACGCTCTATATACGGTTCGAGTAAACCACAGTTTTAAATCGGTATATCTCAAAATCCAGATAATATAGAAACTTGGAATCTTTAGTAAAGTTGTTCTGGAGGTGAAGCGCTATCTGATGATACCGCCTTTTATTCGAAATTTGACCGCTAGGTGGCACTAGTGGGCATGGAAGTTTTACTTTTGTTTTGCAAATATTTCAGGATACTGACCATTTATAAGGGTGGCGTCTTCGACAAAGTTGTTTAGTAAGTTAAGGACTATCATTGTTCGAGCTAGTTGATTCAAAATTTTGCCACAAGGTGGCGCTAGTGTGCATGAAACTTTTGTTTGCAGATATCTTAGAAGCCTGACCACTTAGAAAGATAGTGTCTTCGGTAAAGTAGTTCAGTAGCTCAAGGACTATCATTATTCTAGGCAAGAAATAGGACATTTTGCAACCAGGCGCTGGTGAGCATAAAATTTTTGTTTTGCGGATACTGCAGGATCTTGACTTTTAAGACAGGCACCATCAGCAAAGTTGTTCAGAAGCTCAGGAACTATCATTTTACAAGATCTTGAACTTTAAGGATTAAATAAAGAAAAAAAATGAACTACTGAACAACTCCGCCGAAGACGCCATCTTTCTAAGTGATCAGGCTCCTGAGATATTTGCAAAACAAATGTTTTATGCTCACTAGTGCCGCCTATTGGCAAAATTTTGAATCAACTAGCTCCAACAATGATAGTCCATAAGTTACCGAGCAACTTTGCCGAAGACGCCATCTTTCTAAGTGGTCAGGATCCTGAGATCCGCGATACAAAAGTTTCATGCTCACTAGTGCCGCCTAGTGGCAAAATCCCGAATTTCTTGGCTAAAATAATGATAGCCCTTGAGCTACTGAACAACTTTGCCGAAGACGTCATCTTTCTAAGTGGTCAGACTCCTGGGATATTCGCAAAACCAAGGGTGTTGTACAAAGTACAACGCGCGACTACTCGCGTTACAAAAATTCGCGCGACGACCGAAAGGTTAATTAAACTAGTGAGTCCTAAAGTAAAATTGTGCATGCTCTCAAACCGCATAGCAAGTTTACTCAGTAAAACTTGTTGAAATAAAAATACTACGAACAAGCTTTCGCTCCAACCGCAAGCTGCTGACCGATATTGCTACCACGTCAAGACTTCTCTTTTATTCCATGTCTGGATATCAACATCAGGGATTGAATCCTGGGAAAATTGAGAAAATCTCTCTCGTATCGCTCTCTGTAACTATCATAATATGCAGCATATTATGAGAGACGAGAAGGCAATTTCAACGCACTCGCGATCCTGCTATGAAAATTATATGGCAGGATTTGCAGAAAGAAATCAAAAAACGTTTTTCACAATTAAAAAACAAGAATTAAAAAAAAAATCTCAATTCTCGCATAACTTTTCACCTAAAGTGACCTATCTAACAGTGAGAGGCTCTTTTGGTTCACATTCTCTTTAATCGATAATTGAGCCACATTAACTTTTTCTGTTGCCAAACAAACTTTTCCGTAGCGTTTTTTTTTTGTATGGAACGCTAGCCAAGGATATTGTCTTTCGATCTATAGTGGAAAACTTCCCAAAAGTTTCAGTATAGCTCTGTTATATTCAAAAGAGAGCGAGAGAAGGGAGAATCTCTCATTGTTACATATGTCCTTTTGAAATGTTACGCGAGAATTGGACCCTGACTCTAAGCCCTTTTGGAAATTATCTAAAATCTTGAAAAAACCTCAGAAGCCAATACCGGCATTGAAAGAGGAACACAAATTATTACTAACCAATTGCGAAAAAGCTCAAAAACTTGCTATGCAGTTTGAAAGCGCGCACAATTTTAATTTAGGACTTACTAGTCCAATTGAAAATCAAGTTACTCAGGACTTCGAAAATATTCTCAATCAAGAGAACGTTTTCGAAAATGCCTCTGGAGACTGATTTGGAAGAAGTGAGAACTATTATTAAAAAATTCAAAAATATGAAAGCTCCTGGCGATGATGGAATTTTCTACATCTTCATCAATAAACTTCCAGAAAGTAGCTTATCATTTTTTGTTAATATATTTAACAAATGTTTTCAATTAGCATATTTTCCTGACAAATGGAAAAATGCTAAGGTTATTCCAATTTTAAAACTAGACAAAAATCCTGCAGATGCTTCTAGCTGTCGTCCAATCAGTTTGCTTTCCTCCATCAGTAAACTTTTTGAAAAGGTTATTGTGAACAGAATGATGGCCCACATCAACGATAATTCAATCTTTGCCAATGAACAGTTCGGATTCCGCCATGAACATTCGACCACTCATCAACTTTTACGTGTAACAAATTTGATCCGGGCCAACAAATCTGAAGGCTGTCTTGCTCTTCTAGACATAGAAAAAGTATTCGACAGTGTTTGGCATGGAGGTTTGATCGTAAAATTAAAAAAAAAAAAACTTTAATTTTCCAACATATATTGTTAGAATAATTCAAAGTTATCTGTCAAATCGTACGCTTCAGGTTAATTATTAGAACTCCAGATCTGAAAGACTTCCTGTAAGAGCTGGTGTTCCCCAAGGCAGCATTTTGGGACCAATATTATACAATATTTTCACATCTGACTTACCTGAGTTACCTCAGGGATGTCAAAAATCCCTGTTTGCGGATGACACAGGCCTTTCCGCCAAAGGACGAAGCTTGCGTGTCATCTGTAGTCGATTGCAAAAAAGTTTGGATATTTTTTCTACATACTTGCAGAAATAGAAAATTTCTCCTAATGCTTCCAAAACTCAACTAATAATATTCCCACATAAACCAAAAGCTCTTTATTTGAAACCTTCAAGTAGACATGTTGTCACGATGAGAGGGTTTCCAATAAATTGGTCAGATGAAGTTAAGTATCTAGGGCTCATGCTAGATAATTTTACTTTCAAAAATCACATTGAGGGCATTCAAGGCAAATGTAACAAATATGTAAAATGTCTCTATCCCCTTATTATAAAAAATCAAAACTTTGTCTTAAGAACAAGCTTTTGATATTCAAACAAATTTTCAGGCCAGCCATGTTGTATGCTGTACCAATATGTACTAGCTGTTGTAATACCAGGAAGAAAGCTCTGCAAAGAATTCGAAATAAAATTTTGAAAATGATTCTGAAGCTTCCTCCCTGGTATAGTACCAATGAGTTACATAGAATATCCAATGTTGAAACATTGGAACAAATGTCAAATAAAATAAATAATAATTTCAGGCAAAAATCGTTACAGTATTCTATTGCCATGATTAATGCGTTATATGTTTAGGTTATAAAATTTAATATGTTGTTAACAAAATGTTGATAAAATCTTAAATTTGTTTTACCAAATTAGGATGATAGTGTTGTCTAATAACATAGAACACCTAGATATAAAAAATGAATGTAATATTTGGAATGATACTAATAAAGAAATTAAAAAAAAAATGAAAATGTATGCAGAATGAAGGGACCGAACAAATCATTGACATAGGGAGAGTTATCGAAATGTAGAATATAGAGAAGTGGAGAGTCGGCTATGTGTACAGCCGCCCCAAAATAATTTACCCTTTATAAAAATCATTTTCAAGAGCAGATTATTATTCAGATCATTTTTAACTAGCCTAACGTTATTCAACGTCAACACTGCGGTTGTGTCTTGCACACAACCCCTCCAACTTTTTTCATAATGATTACTTGGACTGGGGAAATACCAATTGGGTAGAAGCACCAGTTTTGTCCATACGCCAGTTGTAGCCATACTGGATTTTACACCGTTTTACCTTTTGTGTTCAGTAGATCACATTCACATGATAGAGATACATTAATTTACTTGTCCGAATTGATTCAAAACATAAGGAAAACAATTCATTTTCGTAATAATTTTATCTCCCATACTCCTAATTTGGCCAATGTACTCCTAATTTTGCCACTCTCATAAAAAAACAATGTGATTGGTCAATTTAGGAACCGAAAATAAATCTCTGGCCGAAACTGGTTATGTTAGCCTATATCGACCAACGACATTTTCAAAGCGAAAAAAATGGGTTCAGTTTAGTTCCGATATTTTACATACACAATAAGCTTGCATTTGACATATTTGTAGTATAGATAGGGCTTCTCTTATAATTTTTATTGACATTTTCTTTTAGGCTGGTCAAAACCGGTGCTTTCACCCTAAATCATTTATTTCACTTTTGATCTCTTCAGGTGACTTATAGGGTAATCAATATATTTTGGACCCCCTGGGCCATTTTCCTGCAAATTTCCCAGTTTAAATCGAAAGTCCAACTCAATTCGCATGTCATTTGGAAAGATAGGACTATTCCGCACTTGCATCAACCGTTTGTCTCCGGCAAAACGCGATAGTCTCCTTCCTTTGAGATTGGAAAAAAACCTTGATTTCCCTAATGGAGTTCAAGATATCCTGCCTAAATCCCCCAAATTTGGAACAATTGACCACGATCGGCGGCACTCTTTGCATCCTCACTTGAATCAAAGAGCCTCGGCTAGAGACTGCTTTGATTTGGTGTTCGGAAAATTTGTCTAGAGCATCGAACTGATCGCTCATTTCGATGCAATTATCAACATCACCAATTTCACCCTTGGAAGATAGCGCGCATTACGGAGAAACGTCCTTTCTTTTATTCTTGCCACGTTTAGTGACAGTTTTAAACTAAACTTTTTTGGAAGTGTGATGTTCATAAATTACATATTTATGGGATCGAAGCGAGTCTCTTATTACTCGGGTCAAATCGATATCAACTGTGATATCAACACTTATCCAGTGGTCATTACTATTGTTCGTACCCCTATATAAACCGTTGCAATAAAGCATGAGTGATCAGTATTTACAACTAAAGTCTAGACGTGTGCTATTTATTTAGAAAACCTCATATTGGGTACATTATAGTGTCGACGAGGATAAAACGGTATTGTGACTCTCTTTGAAAGTGATACAGTGCCTAGTGGTATCTTTTCACAGCATCTCGTTGATTGTGAGTAACGAACAGATAGGCATAGTGTTGGATACTCTATGTGTATTATTTGCAATAGAGCACACTTTAGTTGGCTTTCGCGAATCGATCTCGTTGGTTGTGCGCGCCGGTACTAAGGTCGATCACGTGGTAGTTGCGGTTGTTAGTAGTGCTAAAATCTGATTCTCGTAAAGTGGTGATCACCTTGCCGGAGATAAGTGGAAGATTTCGAAATTGAAATTTGGGAAAGAAATCGTGTTAGGTTGTTGTATTGTGCCGGTCGATTTGCGACGCCGTCCGCCATCTCGCAGTGAGCTACGATTGCGCTTATGTAGCGTCGTTTGTGAGGCAAAAAAGTGCCTGTAGGAAATCTATTGATCGAAAGTGCATGGTGAATAGATTTGATATTTTTGAGCAGTGATATAAAAATAAATTGTGTGGGAGAGAAGATCTACAGCAGTAATTTAGTAAGCATTGTGAGTCCCAAGTGGAGACCCGAATTGACGGCTAGTTGTGGTACTCCGTATACGATCCTGACGTTGCTCCACCGCCCGACCAGGCCATCCACCACGCCCCCGCCCGTCGCCCAACCCCGCCACCCGCCTCGCCGCTCGCCACGACAGCCCAATAGTAGCTTGGAAAGCTCGTTGCAGAATAAAAAGGTACGTGGATTTCATTTTCTTTGTTCTATCGTCTATTGAGTAGTTATTTGACCTCTGTGCACTCTGTGATTGTATTCTCAGGTGCAGTAGCAATGGCGTTAATAGGAACCGTTGATCCGTATGTGCCAGACTCGTCTTTTACAAATTATGTGGAAATGGTTGAGCATTTTTTCTCATCTAACAATATTGATCCAAATCGTAGAAAAGATATTTTCATCACGCTTGCCGGTTTTTCTGTATTCGAAGAGATAAAGCTTTTATATCCTGCCACAGACCTAAAAACCTTGTCATACGAAGACATTACCAAAAAGTTGAAAGAGAGGTACGACAAAATCGATTCTACCATTGTTCTCCGCTACAAATTTAGATGTAGAAAGCAGAGTCCATCGGAAACGGGTGAAAATTTTGTGCTTGCGGTTAAATTGATGGCTGAATCTTGCGAATTCGGCGCCCATCGCGATGAGGCTATCCGTGATCAGTTGATATTTGGAGTATACGACCGCGAGCTTCAAAAGCGGCTTCTAAATGAAGAGAATTTAACTTCTAAAACTGCTGAACGATTAATTAAAAATAGTGAGATTGCCGTTTCTCAAGCGCGTGCTATTAATTCTGACGTACCAGTAAATTCGGTAAAACATCGGTTAGGTCAAAAGGACAGCCGTAGTGATAGGAACCTTGATAGATTTCAAAATCGCAGCAGAGAACGCAGTAGAAGTCGCGATAATCGTGGAGGGCGTAAAATGTATCGAGGAAGGTCACGATCTGGTGATAGGTCATCCAGCCGCGGAAGAATTTTACTTGCCAAATTTTACTTGCCATTTTTGTAAAATGAAAGGGCACATACAGAAAAACTGCTACCGTTATAAAAACAGCCAGAAAAATGCGGTCAAGTTTGTAGAGGACAGCGGCAAGCCAGCAGAACGAGTTCACGACTATTTCAAGCGACTGAAAATGGATTATAGCGGCGAAAGTGACGATTCAGGTGAATACCCTTGCCTAATGGTGGCGTCCATCAATAATGTTAGTGAGCCTTGTCTCCTTGAAGCCAAAATTAAAGGAAAAAGGGTTCCAATGGAGGTCGACAGCGGTTCGGCCGTATCCGTAATAAGTAAAGTTGAATTTATGAGAAATCTTAGCCATGTCCCATTAAGAACTTGTAAAAAAAGTTAGTGGTGATCAACGGATCAAATCTTAACGTTTTCGGTAAAGCTTATGTGAGAGTTTCTTTAAATGCGAAAACCGTTCCAGCGGAAATCATAATTTTGGATGGCGCCCATAATTTTATTCCATTGATTGGCAGGGATTGGTTTGATGTCTTTTGTACTGGATGGAGAAGTAATTTTTCCATTGGTTTGTCTGTTAATAAAGCTGTTGTTCAAGATAACAAAGACACAATTGTAAGTCAGATAAAAGACAAATATTCTAACGTTTTCAAGCGAGATTTTTCAAAGCCTATTGTTGGTTTAGAAGCAGATTTGGTGCTTCGAGAGGACAGGCCGATTTTTAGAAAAGCCTACGATGTACCGTACCGTTTGCGCGAAAAAGTACTAAATCACTTGGATATGCTAGAAAATGATGGCATTATTACACCAGTGAAGACGAGTTTATGGGCTTCCCCAGTGGTAGTAGTTATAAAAAAAGATAATGACATACGATTAGTCATAGACTGTAAAGTGTCTATAAATAAAGTACTAATTCCAAACACATACCCTCTGCCTACCGCTCAGGATCTTTTCGCTTCCTTAGCGGGGTGCAAGGTGTATTGTGCGCTTGATTTAACTACTGCTTATACTCAGCTTAACCTTTCCGAAAAATCAAGAAAATTTGTAATCATTAACACGATTAAGGGACTATATTCGTATAATAGACTTCCACAGGGGGCTTCATCCAGTGCTGCAATTTTCCAGCAGATCATGGAAACAATATTAAAAGGACTTGACTTTGTTTATTGCTATCTTGACGATGTGTTGATTGCTGGAAAAGATTTCGAGGATTGTTATAAAAAGCTTCTAATTGTGTTGGATCGTTTGAACAAGGTGAACATTAAAGTGAATTACAAAAAGTGTAAATTTTTCGTAGAACAATTGCCTTACCTGGGTCATATTCTCACAGAGCAAGGGCTTTTGCCAAACCCTGAAAAAGTTCAAACAATTCAGGAAGCTAAGTCACCAACCAATACAACTGAGTTAAAAGCTTTCCTCGGATTAATTAATTTTTATGGCAAATTTCTCCCAAATCTGTCATCAGTCTTAAGTCCATTGTATAGGTTGTTGAAAAAAGAAATAAGGTTTCGAATGGAATGTGTCATGTAATGAAGCTTTCAATGAAAGCAAGAAAATGTTACTCAATGCGGACGTTTTAACCCTTTATGATCCCAAAAAACCAATTGTGGTTAGTAGTGATGCATCGTCTTATGGACTTGGAGGAGTGATTTCCCATGTGGTGAATGGAGAAGAGAGCCTATAAGCTTCACATAATTTCTCTCAATAATGCTCAAAAGTCGTATCCCATACTTCACCTAGAAGCGTTGGCTGTAGTCTCGACAATTAAAAAAGTTCCATAAATGTTTATATAAGCAGAAGTTCACGGTTTTCTACGGACCACAAAACCATTAATTGGAATCCTTGGGAAACCTGGGCGAAAATTCAATTTTTGTGACTAGACTGCAGCGTTATATTATGGAATTGTTCCATTTATGATTATGAAATCATTTATCGACCGTCACAAAATATGGACAACGCAGACTTCTGTTTCGCGATTTCTTTTAAAGGTTGAGGTCCCAGGTAACTATGAGAAATATTCTATCAAAGCCTGAACTTTTCTGAGGAGTTTCCATTGGAATTTCTCGACGTATAGCGCAAGAGATTGTGAAAGATTATTTTTGCAACAAAATAATGTTTTTCATAAAAAATGGATGGCCAGAACGCATTGATAAATGCTTTAGAGACATATATTCTCAACAAGCAACATTTAGAGGAGGTTAATGGATGCCTGCTCTTCCAGGATCGTGTGATCATACCGGGATCTTTGCAAGGAAAACTTTTGAAACTTCTTCACGCAAACCACGATGGAATAGTGAAAATGAAACAGCTGGCTAGACGACATGTGTATTGGTTTAACGATAATAACGATGTAGAATCTTATGTGAAACGATGTGACATTTGT
>NW_018735104.1:0-24501 GCF_002204515.2 Aedes aegypti | reverse complement strand
TTTGAATATCTCTTGCATCACTTATGATCTCGCCCCAAAAGCCGTTGGTAACTGAGTGTGGTGCTTGTTGTTTTATGCAAATGAAAGGACAAAAATAAATGCTATAATAAAGAATCCATGCATTTGCTCGGTAACAACAAGTTACACGTTTGGCTACCAATGGTTTTTAGGGGGAAATCATAAATTAAGCAAAATATGAGGCGTAGTTTCGATTCATTTTCACCTTAACGTACTATAGTGGTCGATATTCGTTTCGGAGCATTCTATTTGTATTTATAAAAAGTGTCAGATATCAGATTTGCTTGAAATAAAATGGTTATAGTTATACTATTATAATTTTTTATTTATTTTATTTCTTTATTAGTATTACATTATATTCATTTCTCATATCTAGGTATTCTGTGTTATTAGACCACACTATCATCCTAATTTGGTAAAATAAATTTAAGATTTAATAAACATTTCATTAACAACACATTACATTTCATTTTCCGTAGCAGTTCATATTTTTTACAGGTGAGTTAATTTCACCTGCTTATAAGAGGAAAAACACACCTTTTCAATTTACTTAACCTAACTTAACCTAAATATATAACGCATTTATCGTGGCAATAGAAGATTGTAACGATTTTTGCCTGAAATTATTAATTATTTTATTTGACATTTGCTCCAATGCTTCAACATGATGTAACTCATTGGTACTATCCAGGACGGAAGCTTCAGAATCATTTTCAAAATTTTATTTTGAATTCTCTGCAGAGCTTTCTTCCTGGTATTACAACAGCTAGTCCATATTGGTACAACATACAACGTGGCTGTCCTGAAAATTTGTTTGCATATCAAAAGCTTGTTTTTTAAGACAAATTTTTGATTTTCTGTTAATAAGGGGATAGAGACATTTTACATATTTATTACATTTGGCTTGAATGTCCTCAATGTGATTTATGAAAGTTACATTTTAAAAATTAAATTAAAATTGAATTCTAAATAAACTTCATCTGACCAATTTATTGAAACCCTTCGCATTGTGACAACATGTCTACTTGAAGGTTTCAAGTAAAGAGCTTTTGGTTTATGTGGGAATATTATTAGTTGAGTTTTGGAAGCATTAGGAGAGATCTTCCATTTTTGCAAGTATGGAGGAAAAATATCCAAACTTTTCTGCAATCGACTACAGATGACACGCAGACTTCGTCCTTTGGCAGAGAGGCCTGTGTCATCCAAAAACAAGGATTTTTGACATCCCTGAGATGCCTATTGGATTGCACCAAGATTAAATTTCAAAACACGAAATTAATTTATTCACAGTTTGAACAAGATTTTTTTAAATTTTTCTTTTTTTTTTCGAATTCAAAATGGCGTAACTCAAAATTTCGATTAACGATTTTTTTTAAATCTACCCAGAGGTGTAGAATAAGTGTATAAACCATCTGGTGTTCAAAGTTTTGATGTTTTTTTTAATGATAACGGTAATTTAAACACCGGGCAAGCTGAAATCTGTGAAAATTTTCATTGATCCTATAATTGACGAATAGATTTCCATGCAAATTTTCAATGTATAATAATAGGAAATAATACTCATACAAACTCACACAACAGTTCGATAGTGTACACTTGGCGTTATATGTCGGTTTTGTTACTTAAGATGGAATCCAATCTATGGTAAAATTTTGGTGTGACAAAATTATTCAGGTGTGAGTCTATTGGAGTTCAAAATTCTCATTACCAATACTCAAAATTACACTGAAAACTATTGATAAAACTGATATACATTATTTTTGTTTCATCACATTTCACCGTTATTTTTGCTCAAATATATGAAACAACACCAAACGCCGAATACTGTGTATTTTTTCTCGTCTTCTGAATACATTGATTCAAATCCCAAACAGCGTTAATAATTTTAATTTTAAATATTGCGGATTTTGCCCTCCAACAGACACACATCTGAATAATTTTGTCACACCAAAATATTGTCATACCACGATTGTCATAGATTGGATGGTGTCGTAGCTAACAAAACCATCATGTAACGCCAAGTGTAGCGACCACTATCGGATTGTGCATTGAATGCAAGCTGCGTGTATCTAATTACTACCATGTAAAGTGATATGTGTGCGTAGCAGTATTTTATTCCTCATTTTGAAAATTTGCATGATTTTAAAAGCTCGAACATCACAACTTTAATGAAATCTGCATTGAGTTTTCAGAAAACGAGTCTGTTCAGAATTTGATACAAAACGCTTTGTGTCTTTATATTTTTAGATATGTCGGTTATTTTCAAGAAAACTGCTCTGTCGGTTTTAGCATATGTTCCAATTTTATTGGGCCTTAATGTTCCTTAAAAAATCTTTCAGGGTTTTTCCTAATGGTTGTTCATACAATGCAACTTCCAGCATTATTCTAGGCAGAATCTAAAAATGTGAGTGATTCCTTTCGTACATTGAAATCATTGACGAATTTCATAAAAAAATCTTACGCAGTTTTGGGGACGAATCGCTGTTTGAATTCATGGATCTAAATTCAGAAATCTAAAGGCAAGTATTTGGTTCTATTTCTAGAATCATTTTCAAAGTAAATTAAGAAACTTATTGTGGTCCTCTTAGACAGTAACTCTCGGACCTCCGAAAAATTCCAAACTACTTTGAAAAAGAGCAGAAAGAAAACACCGGAATAAGAAAATTCTCAAATTCCCTATGTACCTCAAAAAGGTTACTTAGTATAATAACTGAACAAATATTGGTGGTAACACATGAGATTTTCTGTAAACAGTTATTCCACAAGCGTTAGAGCATTCCCTAGAGTAAACTTTAGAAGAAGTCGAGCAGAAAGGCTTCAAAACATTTCAGTGGGAGTCTCTTAAGAAACACAAATTCTTGTCAACAATTAATTGAGGAATCATTGAGTAATTAAAAGAATCCGTGTATGCATTTGTAGATAAATACCTTCTATGATTCTCTGAAAATCTTACCTTTTCTAATTTCTGTTTAAATTATAGAGTAGCTTAGGTTGGACTATTATAAAAATCCGTGCAGTAAATATAGGGAAATCCTACACTGAGGCACAAATACTTAGATTTTCCATTAATCATGACTTATGAATCTACCAAATTATGGTTTCATTGAACTCTTAACCATTTCGAAAATAGGATCATAAGTTTCTAAAGTGAGAGCTTTGAAATATTTAAGAACCAACCGCTAGAAAAACTGCTCCGCTTTCGATGTTGGGTACAAGTTAATCGAAAACAGATCACATGTCAACTTTTGAGCTCGACTGATATTTACCGTTATTAGTGATTAATAAGTTTAAGTAAGCAACTATCATTGCGCTTATTACTGTTTTCCATTGATTGACTTATGAAATTTAGTTATGAAAATCTTCACCAAAATCATAAGTAAAACTTAAAAATTTCAACAATAATCGTTGTGGCGCCAAATCATAACTATTCCTTAAGTTTTTTTTGCCTCAGTGTAGAATCAAATTAAAGGGGTTGTCAAAAAAACATAAGACAATTTTTGCGGTTTTTGAACTCCACATCCCCCTCCCCATGGTATGATATGTTGTATGAAAATTTAAAATAATTTGTAAGGTGCGTAAGAAATCATACTTCCCCCATAAACCTTAACGTAATTAATGAACAACCCCTTATGTTGTGTGAGCCCTATCTCTGTGTGTGTCTGTGTGTGTTGTTCATAGTGAACGTTGATCGTTTCTGTTCCTTCGAGAAGCTGTTTTAGTTCTGTACAGAAAAAGTCTGTTTTCCATCGAATAATATCCGTTGATTGATTGATGTGATTTGCGTTTACTAAAATACACATTTCGCGAGTTTTGTCGATTATAACGCTGAAAATCGTCCGATCCAAAGACGATTCCAAAATGCTGTTAGCTTAAACAGAATATGAGATTTCGTTAGACCGTAAAAGCAGTTAGATCAATGAATTGTTTAGTTAAGAACGAGGTCGAAAGTCTTAAATCCGACGTAAAGAAATTAAGTGACATTCTGAACTGCTTAGTGAGAAGAGTAACAACTGTGTCGGAAAACGTTTGCTTCGCTTCGAATTCTGAAAAATTTAGCTGTGTTTCACAACAGTCAGCACTAGAACATTCACCACCGTTAACCTCTACAGCTGCCCAACGTACGGCCCGCGACGTCATTCTGTGCGGCCCACGAAGAGTTTGAAGACTTTTCTCTCTGATGGCCCGTTGTATGTTTTACTAATCAAACTTCGGAACAAACGTTTGTCTGAAACTCCAAAATACCGATATATACTTAATGTATTGTCTCTGAATCTATTACCATTTTCTTAAATGTCATAGCACGTCGGGTTTCTGAGAAATTGATTGTTGAAAATACTCGCAGGCAAGTTTACGACCTTGAAAGCTGATTTTTGTACTTCGTTTACTACAGAAATCTTTGTTTAGGTACTTAAGAATATGAAACAACAAAGTTTGTAATGTTTTTGTTACTAAACGGTACTTTTGATAGTTTGGATATGAAGAAAATGACTTAAATGTAGCATTTCTGAAGGCGGCAATACGATAGTTCTTCTTCTTCTTTCTGGCGTTACGTCCCTACTGGGACAGAGCCTGCTTCTCAGCTTAGTGTTCTTATGAGCACTTCCACAGTTATTAACTGAGAGCTTACTATGCCAATGACCATTTTTGCATGTGTATATCGTGTGGCAGGTACGAAGATACTCTATGCCCTGGGAAGTCGAGAAAATTTCCAACCCGAAAAGATCCTCGACCGGTGGGATTCGAACCCACGACCCTCAGCTTGGTCTTGCTGAATAGCTGCGCGTTTACCGCTACGGCTATCTGGGCCCCAATACGATAGTTCTATTTTTTTAATCAAAATTTATGTCATTTCACAAATGATTCGAAACTATTCAATTTTAAATAAAAAAAACTGGAAAATTTGGCGGCATTTTCTATTTAAGTTAGTTAGCGTTAAAATTATTCTAACCGCTGAGAATCAGAATGAAATTTACAATGAGAAATCATACTTTTTATACTAGAATAGTCTTATTAAGATTACAGAGTAGTGTGTGGTCTTCCGATTCCATGGCATGCTCTTGCAGGGTGAGCGATGGAATCAAGACCAATTGTTTTCGGTCCGCGTGGCGCGAGTGCGAAAAGAGATTCGCGTTAGTAGTGTGTGGTCTTCCGATTCCATGGCAAGCTCCTGGAGGGCGAGCGACGGAATCAAGACCAATTGTTTTCGGTCCACGTGGCGCGAGTGCGAAAAAATATTCGCGTTAGTAGTGTGTGGTCTTCCGATTCCATGGCATGCTCTTGCAGGGCGAGCGACGGAATCAAGACCAATTGTTTTCGGTCCGCGTGGCGCGAGTGCGAAAAAATATTCGCGTTTCTCAGTTAGTATGTATGCTTCAAATAAAGCTGAAATTGTGGCTGCTCAATCAAGGATGAAGGATCAATTGGTGAGCTCGTTTCATGCTTTTTTAATCTATAAAATATGTATGACCGCACATTCAATCGTTACAACGGTGGGACATAAATATGCTTATTCAACAAATTACAAATGGTTCGTCACTGTAAGTGTCGGCATAAACTCTAATTCATATTTTTATATATAAAATCCTTCCTTTTACCTTTATTTTTGTAAGGAGAGGCTTTGAATGGTTTGGTCTGTTTGTCTGTGCTAGAAGTATAGACTTGCAGAACGTTAATTTTATTCAAGACACTTTGAATGGTTCGCCACTGTAAGTGTCGGCATAAGAATATTATGTTGTTGCTTTTACCTATTTGTTCAACAAACTTTGAATGGTTCGTCACTTCATGTAACGACATTATTTACTCCTATTTTAAAATTTTCCATGTCAATTGAATATATTATTCCTAAGCATGTAAACAAATAATCGTTTATCATGGTCTAATCGCTTATCAAAGTGAATCCTGTGACCCAACGATCCTCCCCATTAACAACCATCCCTCCCAGTAACCTTTGTGGAGATGCAGAGGTAAACACGGTCTCCAAATAGCAAAGGTTACACACTAACATTCCTTCCCTCAACCCCACCTGACTGCAAGGACGTGGCCGGCGCTGTTATTGACCATGTATGAATAGAGGCACTGAATTATGTACACTGAAGAAGATTATGGCCAATCCCAGCCGAACTTCTAGTTGACTCTTTGTGCATCTTCACTGACTTTGGTCAATCACGGAATAGCAACCATTGATATGTGTAGTCAGTCTAAGCTAAGCTAAGCTAAGCTAGAATAGTCTTATTAAGATTACAAGAAAACTGGAATGGCTATCTTCAAATTTAAATAAGAAATAAGTAAACTTCAGTCAAATTAGAAAAAAAAATATGGTGAGAAAATTTTAATTAGTCACAAAGGCTTGGTCATTACAAAATCCTATACACTCACAAAACCTACAGCAGGACTTTTCCGAATCCTTAGAATCAAATTTTCACAAATTTATGGGCAGAGTTTCCACATAACCCTGAATGGAATTCTGTTCAGGATTCATATAAAATCCTGGATAAATATCTCACAGATTCCAAAACAGGATCTTGGAATAAAGATTCTTACGGAATCCTAAAATCAGTTCTCACAGAATCCTGCGTGGATTTTGGCAAAATGCAGGATTCTTATATATCCATCGGCAAGAGATTCAAATAATAGTGGGTAGGATTGTGACAACAAATCATCTTTGACATGATTGTAATGTAAAATTTAGAGCAGAATTTTCAACAATTCCTGTACTAAATTATAACGTAGTTTTCGTAAGATAATTAAAGAATACTGAGAGGGATTCTTACTGATGCTCAAAAGCAATTATCTTGTAAATTTTTCCAAAAATCATTGGTTTTTCTTAATCGTTAAAAAAAAATGTTGGAAATGCTTTGGCCCGCAACGCAATATATTTTCTGAGATATGGCCCGCGGTTCAAAAAGGTTGGGCAGGCCTGCTTTACACGAATTGCTTCTTCATCAATTGACAATTGCCATCGTTCAAATGCCTTGAATTCTTTCAAGTAGCCGAAGGGTATCAGATGTCGAGATTTTCCGGAACAAAACATGGAGACCTCTTCGTTGATAAATTATGAACCTAATATTGCTTTAGTTTCGTAAAATGTGTTTTGCTTTATTCTTTATAACAATCGTATCTTTGCATTTTGTGATAATTGCAAATATAATATGCCATATATGTTGAATGTATTTACATAGATTTTCAACAAGACTAACAATTTGTCAGTTGAAATAGTAATCAAATAAAGAAATCAACTAAAGAAATCTCAAGCAATAAAAGGGTATGTTTTTTTTATGTAGCTCACTTTTTAACTAATTTACCGAACTTCACCTAAAGTTCATATTAGTTGCTTAAACAGAATGATGTTTACCATTAAGTTTGAAAAAAGTTCAACTCGAAACTCGAAACTTCCCAGATAACCAGAATGTACGTATAACGAAATCACTTTTGCGATGCATATATGCGCAAAGTTTCACGTATAAGATGTTGCGAAAAAGCTTTATACGTACAACAGTGGAGGCGATATATTTGCATATTTTATATGATGAAAAATAACATGTAATGCGAGTGCGTAAATTTTATTGCGAACTATTCTGTACGCTTATGCGACTTAGTTTTATGATAACAAAGTTGATTTGACCAGCTGCTACGGACTGATCCGACTTACTTTGTACGAGTATACGGGACGAAACGAAATGTACATGTAAACTCATAAAATAGCGTTTTATACGAGGAAACTCATCAATCAACAAAATCATCCACCATGTAGTGCGGGAGTGATGAAATTTGTTTAAATAAACGACTTTGTGCGTAAACTGTTATGCGACTTCTGGTTGTCTGGGTTGGTTTTGATAAGTGCATGTGTGACTTTTCCGAGAATCAAGTTCATCAAAATTTCATAAGAGATGAATTGCCGAAAGTATATTAGGGGGAATTTTGAATATCAGGACAAATCCTTGTAACATTTCCAGAAAAACTTAGGGGTAGGACCTGAAGAGATCTGTGCAATCCCAGGCAACCAAAATGTACGTATAACGGAAACACCTGGAGGCTTTGCATGTGCAAAATTTCACTTACAAGATGCCGCGAAAAGATCGAGTGCACCGAACGAAACAAAATGTACAAATGAACTCGAGGAAAGTCATCAATCTGACGATTTTATCTACTGTGTTTTGCGGTTTTGCAGTAGTTTGTATGAAAAAACAAATTGACGCTTATATTGAGCTGTTCGGTAATCCAATCCGCATGGTTATTAAATTAATTAACTCATTACGCGTGGTAAAGATAGACAAATTATGGGTGAAATTATGAAAAAAATTCACGGTGCTCGGCTGGGATTTGAACCCAGGACTCTTGTATGCTAGACGAGCGCTTTACCAACTAAGCTACCGAGCCACTTGGGTGACCCAATAACTGAGTTGGTTACAAGTTTAGAATTCGGTTCTATCCCGTTAGGCCGAATGCCGTTAGGACGAATGTCGTTAGGCCGAAGGCCATTAGTCCGAATGCCGTTAGGCCGAAAGGGTCGTTAAGCCGAAAATGGCCGATAGTTCTAATGAACCTAGAAGCCCACAATAACCGCTGCGAAATACAACTAGAAAGAACAGCCTTCGATTAAAAGAAGGAAAAAAACATTGATGAATGTGTTAGCCATTTAAAATAGTAGTAAATGATCAATGTTAGTTCGGCCTAACGACCCTTTCGGCCTTACGGCTCTTTCGGCCTAACAGCATTCGGCCTAATGGCCTTCGGCCTAACGACATTCGGTCTAACGGCATTCGGCCTAACGACCTGCACTCAATTAATTTGAAAAAAAAAAAAAACAAGTTATTACGTGAACTTTTTATGCGACTTTTGGTTGTCTGGGATGATATCTGGTGTAATCTACAGAGTAGTTCTAAAATATTTTTAACAAAATATGGTCAAGAAAGAGATTTTTGTATATATTTTGGAAAATAATACGTTGTTAACTTTTTTTCGTAGCAAAAATTATAAAAAAAAATAATGGGAATATCTTACAAGTATTTCTAAGAGCGATTGCTGAATAAATCTCAGATTGACTTATAGATGGTGACCTTCTTGAAAAAATGTAATTCTTACAGGTAGTAGTGAGATTACTGGGTGTAAGCTTTAATATTTTCTGGGTGAATTAAATACAATAATCGATTATTGCACTGCTAAAAAACTAACCATGATGCAATAGTGTTTAAGTTCACCTTGGCAAACAATTTGAAAAATGTTGTTGTTTAAAAAAATCTTTGTCCTATAGAGCGCTATGACGGATGATTGAATTTATGCCTTGAACTCGATTTTAATCATAATCAGGTGAATTTCAAGCTTTCGAACTTCTTGATTACTTAATACCAAAGCAGCTATTATTGAAATCAACCTGTCATAATCTCCACCTCAAAAGATTTATTAATTTGTAATCTCACGTTTCTGAGCATAGTGTTACCGTTGGCTAACATTTCATTTTATCCGTTCGCATATCAATCATCTCCAATTTGTCCTTGCACTTGTACCGAACCAAACTAATCATCATTTCTCGGTAATCGAAACTCGATTGATTGAATAACCTAACGACATATTATTTAACCCTTGCCGGTCGCGTCAACCGTGGCAACAGAAGGACGGAATTTTTATTCATTAATTCTATATAATTAGAATCGAGCACCACGAAGGCACGAGGAACCAACTCACCTACCTTGCATTTGCTGCAGAATGACATTCACCGCGACAATGTCCGTTGACGTTCGTTCGTTGGTACCAATTTGCATACAAACCCCGCTGCTGTTGCTTTGCCGATGCGATGGTGTTTAAGCCTTGGTAATTGTCAAGGTGAGCCCTGCTTACATACGGCCATGTTCTGTAAAATCCCACTAAATTGGATCACCACCTCGTAGGTTTATTTTTGTGTTCTGCCTACGAGGGAGGGGTCACAAGTGTGCATAAGTGATTCGATCCCAGACTCCCCGGGGATCAGTGCACAATGGGACCATCTAAGAAAATAGATGATCTAAACCTCCAAAGGAATGATATTGTATTAATATGTATTAATATTGTATTGTTATATTCTATAAAAGCTTACCACTTATGAAATCTTTTTTTTTTTGATCGGGTTTACGTTATACATTTGAATATATTCTTTGAAGACAACGATGCGTTAGTACGCCATCTCTCACCTCTTATAAATGTTGGTCGCCTTTTTTTCTGAAATGGTTCAATTGTCCAAGTGCAGCTCACAATGCGTTACATATTCTCTTCCAATATTACTGACGCGGATCTGCTTGCGTTTTGATTGGATTTGTTCGTGCACCAAGTCTGGAATTAAAATCAAGCCCCCACCCCCTCGCATGAACCATCCCCGTCCCCTCCCTTTTAGGTGAATATTTATGAGTTCCATATCGTCGATCGTGAGTATCGTTCGTTACCGGTTCTGTTTCACTTTCGCGAACTGAATACCTCTTGCTAGGTGGTGGTGGTGGCCGTTCGTTCTAAGTAACTAGTTCAGATATGGGGGCAGGGTGATCTAATTCTATTACCGTGCACAGAGACGCTGTTGTCCGTCCGCAAGAATTTCCGCCTATTTGCGCGTAGATTGTAGTCTTTGCACTTTGGACAGGGGTTAACATATCTTAATTTATGGAGCACTGCATTCGATTACGTATGGCCATAGAGTTGACAAAAAGATAATTCAGAAATGGAAAAAAACACGAAACATAGAGCTGCTAGATTCTTTCAGAAACATTGTGGAAATTATCCCAGAAATCCTGTAGAGATTTTACAGAACCTCTGGTTATCCCTCTATGTATACATCCCGTGAATCCCTTTATGAATTCTCCTAGATACTTTTGAGGATTCTAACCAGAATCCTTCTTGGTGTTCTGCCAGAATACCTCTGGAAGTTCTACCAGAATGTCTCTGGGAGTTCTACCAAAAACCCTCTGGGTATTCCTCTACGTATTCTCCCCCAGAAATACCTCGAAGAATTCCTTTGGGGTGGTTCTATCAGAAATTCTCTTGGGGTTCTATCAGAATCCCTCTGGGAATTCTACTATAATTCATTGAAGGGTTCTACCAGATTTTCTCTGGGAGTTTTACGGGAATCCCTCTGGAGGTTCTACAGAATCCAACCTGGGGGTATTCTCGAAATTTACTTGGGGGTTCTACCAGAATCCCTTTGGGGGTTCTACCATAATCCCTCTGTAGGTTCTACCAGAATTCCTCTGAGGGCTTACCAGAAGCACTCTGGGATTCTACCAGATTCTCTTCGGGAGTTCTACTGGAATCCATCTGAGGTTCTACCAGAATCTACCTGGGGGTTCTAACCGAAATCTACTTGGGGGTTCTAGCAGAATCTCTTTGGGGGGTTCTACCAAAATCTCGTTGGGGTTTCTTCCAGAATCCCTCTGGGGGTTCTTTCAGAATCTTTTTGGGGGGTTCTACCAGAATCCCTCTGTGGGTTCCACCAGAATCCCTCTGGGGATTCTACCAGAATTTCCTCCCCAGAATCTCTCTAGAGATTCTTCCAGAATCTCTATAGGAATTCTACCAGAATCACTCTGGGGATTCTAACGGGATCCCTCTGAGGATTCTCCCAGAAACCATCTGAGGATTCTACCAGAATCCTTCTGGCGACTCTTCTCTGGGTATTTTCCGAGAATCTCTCTGGGGATTCTCCCAGCAATCATTTCGGGATTTTGTCCAGATCACTTTTGGAGTTTCTCCCATAATAGTTTTGAGATTTTCCCAGGTATTGTTGATTCTCCAATAATTCCATTGGAGATCCTTCTTTTCGATCAAGTTTTTAGCGTACCTTCAATTATGGGAAGCTTCTCGAGGTAAAAGAAATAGTGTGCTCCGATTGAAGTGTAGGCTAATACTAATTGGGTCTAGTTTTATTAAAATTCAGTTTGGGTACAATGGTTTTCTATTGTGAGTGTGGATGAGTATGCATACTGTGTTGTGTGTGGCAATAGAGAGAGAATTGGGTTGCTATCAGTGTGATAGAAGAGAAATCTTGTTATCGCACTCTGATCATCAGGATGCTGTGGATGTCGCACCGATCAGCGTTGCAACGCTGATGATGGTGCTGATGCTACAGTACTCCCCTCCTAGACTAGGAGTCCTTTTAGCGGTAGCGAAGTGGGATTACAACTCGTCGACCAGAACGAGTGGTCCTAGTCGATGGAATTGATGCGGATGATGTAGCTGCGGGGCCGGATGCCTTGGGAGGTTGTTGGTCTTCCAATGTGTAGGCGGGTTTCAGCCGGTCGACCGAAACGTTAACTGTCCGTCCTTTCATGTTCACCTTGAAAAACTTCTCGTTCCTGTTTACCACCTCGAATGGCCCGTCGTATGGAGGTGATAACGATGGCCGAACAGAATCGTTGCGAACGAAGACGTTTTTGCACGATTGTAGGTCCTGATGAACGAAGACATTACGTGAACCGTGCCATGCGGTCTCCTTTGGGCGCAGATAACGCATGGCCTTTCGAAGATTGGCGACGAATTCCGCTTCATTTGGATTCTGCGAATGTTCAGTGAAGAACTCTGATGGAATTCGAAGGGTTGTTCCGTATACCATCTCAGCAGGAGAAGCCTTGATGTCCTCTTTGTACGTAGTACGCAACCCAAGCAAAATCACCGGAAGGTGTTCGCTCCAGTGGTCTGGGTCATGGCAAAGAATCGCTGATTTCAAGGTTCTGTGCCACCGTTCGATGATACCATTCGATTGAGGATGGTACGCAGTTGTCCGATGGTGGGTGGTTCCAAGCAGACGAGTGAGCTCGGAGAACAAAGACGACTCAAACTGACGTCCTTGGTCGGTCGTAACGTAGATGGGTACTCCAAAACGGGAAATCCATCCGGAAACCAGGGCTTCAGCGATCGTTGGCGCAGTCATGTCCGGGATGGGGAATGCCTCCGGCCACCGAGTAAACCTATCGATGACTGTAAGGCAGTAGCGTTGGCCTTTGCTTGGAGGGAATGGACCAACAATATCAATGTTGATGTGGGAAAATCGACTGTCCGGTGCTGAATATCCGGACACAGGTGATTGTGTGTGGCGCGTCACCTTGGATTGCTGACACTGCAAGCAACTTCTGGCAAAAGCGATGCTGTCCTTGCGAATGCTGGGCCAAACGAATCTCTCCGTCATCAATTTGGCTGTTGCACGTGTCCCAGGGTGAGACAGATGGTGAGTTGTATGCAGAGCGACATTACGAAACGGTTTCGTAACAAATGGGCGAATGCGATCACCTGAGCAATCACAAAACAATTGTTTTGTGCTGCCTGGAACGGTAAAAAGTTTTAACTTTAATGAGGACTTTAATTTACCTTGCTGAATATCCCGTAGCTCGGTGTCGGACTGCTGGTCATCAGCAAGTGCATCGAAGTCTAGCGAGGGCACAGTCTGAACAACTGCAATGCGGGAAAGTAGATCGGCAACGATGTTGTCCTTGCCAATTATGTGCCGGATGTCCGTCGTAAGTTGCCCAATGAAGTCCAATTGGCGCGCTTGGCGATTGGAAGCTTTATCGAGCTTCTGACGAAAGGCGAAGATGATTGGTTTGTGGTCAGTATAGATGTGGCAACTTCGTCCTTCTAGCATGAACTTAAAGTGCCGCACTGCGAGGTAGATCGCGGTTAGTTCACGATCGTAGGTGCTGTAGCGAAGCTGGGCTTTGTCGAACTTCTTCCGAGAAAAATCCAAGCGGTTGAACCTTCCCTTCGACGATCTGGTGGCAGAACTGCACCTGCTGCGAAGTCCGAGGCGTCGACCCAGAGAGACAATTCAGCGGATTTGGCGGGATGGGCTAGGAGTATAGCATGAGCGAGTTGTTGCTTGCAACGGTCAAAAGCCGTAACCGTCTCGTCCTCCAGGATAACGGCGACCGATCGTTTCGTTTGTTGCCGGGAGTCATTTCCAGCAACGGAATTTGAGCCTCGATCGCATTTGGGGATGAATCTCCGATAAAAGTTGAGCATGGCCAGGAAGCTCTTCAATTCCTTCACCGTTGATGGTAGCTTGAAATTTTTTATCGCTTCCACGCGATCTGGTAGCGGTCGGATTCCTTCGGCAGAGACGGAGTGTCCCAGGAAATCGAGCGCTTCGCGGCCAAATTCACATTTGGCAACGTTTATTGCCAAGTTGTGCTGCTTGAGCCTCTCCAACAGCTGGCGCAAATGGTCCCGGTGCTCTTCGGGTGATGACGAGGCGATGAACAAATCTTCAATGTAGGGGAAGATGAAATCCAATCCACGAACGACCTCGTGGATGAGCCGTTGAAAAGTTTGGGCTGCGTTCCTTAAGCCAAACGTCATGAAGGAGAACTCAAACAGTCCAAATGGCGTCGTGATGGCCGTTTTTGGAATGTCCTCTGGATGAATGGGCACCTGGTGGAAGGCCTTCTGCAAGTCAACTTTAGAAAAAATAGTTTTACCCTGCAAAATGGTTGTAAAGTCCTGCAGATACGGCAAGGGGTACCGATCGGGGATGGTTTGAGCATTCAAGGCACGATAGTCTCCACATGGGCGCCAGGAACCATCTGCCTTTTTTACCATATGGAGTGGGCTGGCCCAGTTACTGCTGGACGGTCGGCAAATCCCTAGCTTCATTAGGTGTTCGAATTCGGGTCCGAGCTGCCTCAAGCTTGTCCGGTGAAAGCCGTCGAGGTCTTTGCATACACCGGCTGTCCGGTTGTTTCTATCCGGTGGACGACCGACGATTCACAAACTGATCCCGGAGGCGCGAGACGGGTGATGCTAGGGAATTCCGACAATATTTCGGCGAACGGGGAAACTACACTGAATGTCTTAATCGAGTATTCACTTGTCCGTGCGAGTATTCCGGCCGACTCGAGATTGGTGGTGTTGTCGATAAGGCGGTTTCGTTTTAAATCGATCAGCAAATCGAAATGGCAAATAAAGTCCGCACCTATTATTCCGATGTCACGTCAGCAATAAGAAATGTCCACAAAAACTCGCGACGGAGACCGAGGTTCAATTTGAGCAACACTTCACCGTAAACTGTAATCGGCGTCCCATTCGCGGCGAACAATTTAATTGTCGTTGGTTTCACTTTTGCTGCATGCAATCCTTTCGGTACTACGGATACATCGGCACCCGTATCGATCAAAAACTGCATAGAGGTGGTCGAGTCCGTAATTCTCAGGCGATAGATTGCGGCTGTGGTGGAAAGTTCGCCAATCTCCCCCACAGTATCAGCAGAGTGATGTCATTGGTGATTGGATGAGCCCTGATGGCCGGTCGTGCAGGGCTTTCGGCATTTTTTGGCATTGCTACCGAACGTACGGTGGAACCAACACGGTCCGGTCGAAGAATCCCTCTCGCGGCGAGGAATTTGTTTTTTCACCACCACGGGAACGGGAGCGTGAACGGGCACGAGAATGCTCCTGTCCGGACATCACTTTCTCGAATCGTCGCGATAGCTCGGCGATTTCTCGCTTAAGCTCCTGTATTGGATCAATGGCTGACTTGTAATAGCTTTGGGAGCCGCCACATCGCTGCATTTTGGCACGTTGTAGTCGACGGCGTTGATTTTTCGGAGAACCATGGAATCCACAATGGCGTCGGCGATGGTGATTTTGTCCGAAGCGTCTCCTCTCGAAGCGATCACCGCTGCCTGTGCATGTGGCGGCAATCTGGTTGCCCACAGATCGAGCAATACTGCTTCCCCAAGCGAATTCCCAGCAACTCGCTTCATCTCATTGAAGAGCTGGCTTGGTTTTAGATCCCCCAGAGGCATGTCGGATAAAACACGCTGAAGACGCCGCTGTTGACTGTCCGCAAAGTACTCAATCAGCTTGGTCTTTATGTAGGCGTATTTGTCGTTCGCTGGAGTGGCCTCTATAATGGACCGTAGCTCGGTCAATTTTTTTGGGGGCACCTGTGCCATAACGATGTTATACCGGCGGGAATCGTGTTGGGCGCCGATACCAGACGCGGCAAACCAGAATTCGAGAGACATGAAATACGTCTCGATATTCGTGTCGGCCATGTTGGGTGGATTGAGACGTGGCGCGCTAATTGTTTCGACAGCCGGCTGGACGCCAATCATCTCACTCGCGCCGGATTTTTCTTCCATCGTCGTGGATGGGATCGACCGTAAACTACTTCGAAATCGCGATTCGCGGTACCCGTGATCGAAATATAATGATTTTGTGACTGATCACGTCGGGGTCACCACTTTAGCGTACCTTCAATTATGGGAAGCTTCTCGAGGTAAAAGAAATAGTGTGCTCCGATTGAAGTGTAGGCTAATACTAATTGGGTCTAGTTTTATTAAAATTCAGTTTGGGTACAATGGTTTTCTATTGTGAGTGTGGATGAGTATGCATACTGTGTTGTGTGTGGCAATAGAGAGAGAATTGGGTTGCTATCAGTGTGATAGAAGAGAAATCTTGTTATCGCACTCTGATCATCAGGATGCTGTGGATGTCGCACCGATCAGCGTTGCAACGCTGATGATGGTGCTGATGCTACAAGTTTGAGTGCTTCGTAAGATAATACCATTGAAAACCTCTGTGAGGAGGTAAGGGTAAGAATATTCTCGAAAACGATAGAATGGATGCTTTTCTTGCTCAATGTTGATCAGATTCTAATCTCAACAGCAATTTCAGCATTATTCCATCCAAATAACCAGTAAATCAAAGGGTAGTGGTTTCCAGCAGTAAGTGGCCTTTAATTGCTGGATGGTTTTGCAAATTGATTTAATCGTGCGTGTGCCGCTAATGTGCTATTCTGATTGAAATTTATATCCCACGCTCCACTTGCAAATGCACTAATCAGCGCGCGTGGTGATAGTAGTTTGCTCCAGATTGTTTAGAAGTTGTTTTTTATGCGTGCTGGGAACATGAACTGTCGACAAGCCCGTTACAAAATGGGTTATGGAATGGGAGTTTTGTAACGTCATATGAAGCAACACTTTTATTCCCAGCAGTGAGCCAGCTAAGCGAGTCAAGAATTAACCGATTCGTTCCAGTGAGCCGTCAATGTGGGGTATTTTGAAAGGGGCTGGTCTGGGATAGTAGGAGTTAATAGAGAAGGAGTGCCTCAAGGTACATTTATCTCACCTGTCAGTAAGTAATTCAGAGCTACCTTAAGGTTCTTGCTTTCACCAGGTGCTTTGAACAGCTTAGGGCTGACTGTTCATTAGATGGAGAGGGATATTCAAGAACAAAGTATGAAGATTTTCTTGATATTTTTATCTTCTTGTCTCTTGTCTTCTGTCTCTTGTCTTCTTGTCTTCTTTGTCTTCTTGTCTTCTTGTCTTCTTGTCTTCTTGTCTTCTTGTCTCTTGTCTTCTTGTCTTCTTGTCTTCCTTGTCTTCTTGTCTTCTTGTCTTCTTGTCTTCTTGTCTTCTTGTCTTCTTGTCAAATCCAATCCCAAATCCAATCCAAATCCAATCCAAATCCAATCCATCCATCCAAATCCAATCCAAATCCATCCAAATCCAAATCCAAATCCAAATCCAAATCCAATCCAAATTCAATCCACAATCCAATCCAAATCCAATTCCAAATCCAATCCAAATCCCAAATCCAAATCCAATCCAAATCCAATCCAAATCCAATCCAAATCCAATCCAAATCCAATCCAAATCCAATCCAAATCCAATCCAAATCCAATCCAAATCCAATCCAAATCCAATCCAAATCCAATCCAATCCAATCCAAATCCAATCCAAATCCAATCCAAATCCCAATCCAAATCCAATCCAATCCAAATCCAATCCAAATCCAATCCAATCAAATCCAATCCAAATCCAATCCAAATCCAATCCAAATCAATCCAAATCCCAATCCAAATCCAATCAAATCCAATCCAAATCCAATCCAATCCAATCCAAATCCAATCCAAATCCAATCCAAATCCCAATCCAAATCCAATCCAAATCCAATCCAAATCCAATCCAAATCCAATCAAATCCAATCCAAATCCAATCCAAATCCATCCAAATCCAATCAATCAATCAATCCAAATCCAATCAAATCCCAATCCAAATCCAATCCCAAATCCAATCCAAATCCAATCCAAATCCAATCCAAATCCAATCCAATCCAATCCAAATCCAATCCAAATCCAATCCAAATCCAATCCAAATCCAATCCAAATCCAATCCAAAATCCAATCCAATCCAATCCAAATCAATCCAAATCCAATCCAATCAATCAAATCCAATCCAAATCCAATCCAAATCCAATCCAAATCCAATCCAAATCCAATCCCAAATCCAATCCCAAATCCAATCCAAATCCAATCCAAATCAATCCAACATCCAATCCAATCCAATCCAATCCAATCCAAATCCCAATCCAAATCCAATCCAAATCCATCCAAATCCAATCCAAATCCAATCCAAATCCAATCCAAATCCAAATCCAATCAAATCCAATCCAAATCCAATCCAAATCCAATCCAAATCCAATCCAAATCCAATCCAAATCCAATCCAAATCCCAATCCAAATCCATCCAAATCAATCCAAATCCAATCCAATCCAATCCAAATCCAATCCAAATCCAATCCAAATCCAATCCAAATCCCAATCCAAATCCAATCCAAATCCAATCCAAATCCAATCCAAATCCAATCCAAATCCAATCCAAATCCAATCCAAATCCAATCCAAATCCCAATCCAAATCCAATCCAAATCCAATCCAAATCCAATCCAAATCCAATCCAATCCAATCCAAATCCAATCCAATCCAATCCAAATCCAATCCAAATCCAATCCCAAATCCAATCCAAATCCAATCCAAATCCCAATCCAAATCCAATCCAAATCCAATCCAAATCCAATCCAATCCAATCCAAATCCACATCCAAATCCAATCCAAATCCAATCCAAATCCAATCCAAATCCAATCCCAAATCCAATCCAAATCCAATCCAAATCCAATCCAAACCAATCCAAATCCACAAATCCAATCCAAATCCAATCCAAATCAATCCAAATCCAATCCCAAATCCAATCCAAATCCAATCCAAATCCAATCCAATCCAATCCAAATCCAATCCAAATCCAATCCAAATCCAATCAAATCCAATCCAAATCCAATCAACATCCAATCCAAATCCAATCCAAATCCAATCCAAATCCCCAATCCAAACGCCAATCCAAATCCCACATTCACAAATCCAGTCCAAATCCACATCACCAACATCCAATCCTAACAATCCAAATCCAAATCCAAATCCAAATCCAAATCCAACCATCCCAATCCAAATCCCAATCCAGAACCAATCCAAATCCATCCAAATCCCAATCCAAATCCAATCCAAATCCAATTCCAAATCCAATCCAAATCCAATCCAAATCCAATCCAAATCCAATCCAAATCCAATCCAAATCCAATCCAAATCCAATCCAAATCCAATCCAAATCCAATCCAAATCCCAATCCAAATCCAATCCAAAAATCCAATCCAAAATCCAATCCAAATCCAATCCAAATCCCAATCCAAACCCAATCCCAATCCCAATCCAAATCCAATCCAAATCCAATCCAAATCCAATCCAAATCCAATCCAAATCCAATCCCAAATCCAATCCAATCCAATCCAAATCCAATCCAAATCCAATCCAAATCCAATCCAAATCCAATCCAAATCCAATCCAAATCCAATCCAAATCCAATCCAATCCAATCCAATCCAATCCAAATCCAATCCAACAAATCCAATCCAAATCCAATCCAAATCCAATCCAAATCCAATCCAAATCCAATCCAAATCCAATCCAAATCCAATCCAAATCCAATCCAAATCCAATCCAAATCCAATCCAAATCCAATCCAAATCCCAATCCAAATCCAATCCAAAATCCCAATCCAAATCCAATCCAAATCCAATCCAAATCCAATCCAAATCCAATCCAAATCCAATCCAATCCAATCCAAATTCCCAATCCAAATCCAATCCAAATCCATCCAAATCCAATCCAAATCCAATCCAAAATCCAATCCAAATCCAATCCAAATCCAATCCAAATCCAATCCAAATCCAATCCAAATCCAATCCAAATCCAATCAAAACCAATCCAAATCCAATCCAAATCCAATCCAAATCCAATCCAAATCCAATCCAAATCCAATCCAAATCCAATCCAAATCCAATCCAAATCCAATCCAAATCCAATCCAAATCCAATCCAAATCCAATCCAAATCCAATCCAAATCCAATCCAAATCCAATCCAAATCCAATCCAAATCCAATCCAAATCCAATTCCAAATCCAATCCAAATCCCAATCCAAATCCAATCCAAATCCAATCCAAATCCAATCCAAATCCAATCCAAATCCAATCCAAATCCAATCCAAATCCCAATCCAATCCAATCAAATCCAATCCAAATCCAATCCAAAATCCAATCCAAAATCCAATCCAAATCCAATCCAAAATTCCAATCCAAATCCAATCCCAAATCCAATCCAAATCCAATCCAAAATCCAATCCAAATCCAATCCAAATCCAAATCCAAATCCAATCCAAATCCAATCCAAATCCAATCCAAATCCAATCCATCCAATCCAAATTCCAATCCAAATCCAATCCAAATCCAATCCAAATCCCAATCCAAATCCAATCCAAATCCTAATCCCCAAATCCAATCCAAATCCCAATCCAAAATCCAATCCAAATCCAATCCAAATCCAATCCAAATCCAATCCAAATCCCAATCCAAATCCAATCCAAATATCCAAATCCAATCCAAATCCAATCCAAATCCAATCCAAATCCAATCCAAACCAATCCAAATCCAATCCAAATCCAATCCAAATCCAATCCAATCCCAAATCCAATCCAAATCCAATCCAAATCCAATCAAATCCAATCCAAATCCAATCCAAATCCAATCCAAATCCAATCCAAATCCAATCCAAATCCAATCCAAATCCAATCCAAATCCAATCCAAACCAATCCAAATCCAATCCAAATCCAATCCAAATCCAATCCAAATCCAATCCAAAAATCCAATCCAAATCCAATCCAAATCCAATCCAAATCCAATCCAAATCCAATCCAAATCCAATCCAAATCCAATCCAAATCCAATCCAAATCCAATCCAAATCCAATCCAAATCCAATCCAAATCCAATCCAAATCCAATCCAAATCCAATCCAAATCCAATCCAAATCCCAATCCAAATCCAATCCAAATCCAATCCAAATCCAATCCAAATCCAATCCAAATCCAATCCAAAAATCCAATCCAAATCCAATCCAAATCCCAATCCCAAATCCAATCCAAATCCAATCCAAATCCAATCCAAATCCAATCCAATCCAATCCAAATCCAATCCAAATCCAATCCAAATCCAATCCAAATCCAATCCAAATCCAATCCAAATCCAATCCAAATTCCAATCCAAATCCAATCCAAATCCAATCCAAATCCAATCCAAATCCAATCCAAATCCAATCCAAATCCAATCCAAATCCCAATCCAAATCCAATCCAAATCCAATCCAAATCCAATCCAAATCCAATCCAATCCAATCCAAATCCAATCCAAATCCAATCCAAATCCCAATCCAAATCCAATCCAAATCCAATCCAAATCCAATCCAAATCCAATCCAAATCCAATCCAATCCAAATCCAATCCAAATCCAATCCAAATCCAATCCAAATCCAATCCAAATCCAATCCAAATCCAATCCAAATCCAATCCAAATCCAATCCAAATCCAATCCAAATCCAATCCAAATCCAATCCAAATCCAATCCAAATCCAATCCAAATCCAATCCAAATCCAATCCAAATCCCAATCCAAATCCAATCCAAATCCAATCCAAATCCAATCCAAATCCAATCCAAATCCCAATCCAAATCCAATCCAAATCCAATCCAAATCCAAATCCAATCCAAATCCAATCCAAATCCAATCCAAATCCAATCCAAATCCAATCCAAATCCAATCCAAATCCAATCCAAATCCCAATCCAAATCCAATCCAAATCCAATCCAAATCCAATCCAAAAATCCAATCCAAATCCCCAAATTCTCAAAATCCAATCCAAATCCAATCCAAATCCAATCCAAAAATCCAATCCAAATCCAATCCAAATCCAATCCAAAATCCAATCCAAAATCCAAATCCAAATCCAATCCAAATCCAATCCAAATCCAATCCAAATCCAATCCAAAATCCAATCCCAAATCCAATCCAAATCCAATCCAAATCCAATCCAAATCCAATCCAAATCCAATCCAAATCCAATCCAAATCCAATCCAAATCCCAATCCAAATCCAATCCAAATCCAATCCAAATCCAATCCAAATCCAATCCAAATCCATCCCAAATCCAATCCAAATCCAATCCAAATCCAATCCAAATCCCAATCAAAATCCAATCCAAATCCAATCCAAATCCCAATCCAAATCCAATCCAATCCAATCCAAATCCAATCCAAATCCAATCCAACCAAAATCCAATCCAAATCCAATCCAAATCCAATCCAAATCCAATCCAAATCAATCCAATCCAATATCCAATCCAATCCAATCCAATCCAAATCCAATCCAAATCCAATCCAATCCACAATCCAATCCAAATCCATCCAAATCAATCCACATCCAATCCAAATCCAATCCAAATCCAATCAAATCCAATCCAAATCCCAATCCAAATCCAATCCAAATCCAATCCAAATCCAATCCAAATCCAATCCAAATCCAATCCAAAATCCAATCCAATCCATCCAATCCAATCCAAATCCAATCAAATCCAATCCAAATCCAATCCAAATCCAATCCAAATCCAACAATCCAACCAAATCCCACAATCCAAATCCAATCCAATCCAAATCCAATCCAAATCCCAATCCAAATCCAATCCAAATCCAATCCAAATCCAATCCAAATCCAATCCAAATCCAATCCAAAATCCCAATCCAAATCCAATCCAAATATCCAATCCAAATCCAATCCAAATCCAATCCAAATCCAAATCCAAATCCAATCCCAATCCAAATCCAAATCCAAATCCAAATCCAAATCCAAATCCAATCCAATCCAAATCCAATCCAAATCCAATCCAAATCCAATCCAAATCCAATCCAAATCCAATCCAAATCCAATCCAAATCCAATCCAAATCCAATCCAAATCCAATCCAAATCCAATCCAATATCCAAATCCAATCCAAATCCAATCCAAATCCAATCCAAATCCAATCCAAATCCAATCCAAATCCAATCCAAATCCAATCCAAATCCAATCCAAATCCAATCCAAATCCAATCCAATCCAAATCCAAATCCAATCCAATCCAATCCAAATCCAATCCAAATCCAATCCAAATCCAATCCAAATCCAATCCAAATCCAATCCAAATCCAATCCAAATCCAATCCAAGTGTAGAACTAGCCCTCGTGCGTTAAAATACACTCAAATAAAGATTTAAAAAAAAAAAAAAAAAAAATCCAATCCAAATCCAATCCAAATCCAATCCAAATCCAATCCAAATCCAATCCAAATCCAATCCAAATCCAATCCAAATCCAATCCAAATCCAATCCAAATCCAATCCAAATCCAATCCAAATCCAATCCAAATCCAATCCAAATCCAATCCAAATCCAATCCAAATCCAATCCAAATCCAATCCAAATCCAATCCAAATCCAATCCAAATCCAATCCAAATCCAATCCAAATCCAATCCAAATCCAATCCAAATCCAATCCAAATCCAATCCAAATCCAATCCAAATCCAATCCAAATCCAATCCAAATCACAAATCCAAATCCAAATCCAATCCAAATCCAATCCAAATCCAATCCAAATCCAATCCAAATCCAATCCAAATCCAATCCAAATCCAATCCAAATCCAATCCAAATCCAATCCAAATCCAATCCAAATCCAATCCAAATCCAATCCAAATCCAATCCAAATCCAATCCAAATCCAATCCAAATCCAATCCAAATCCAATCCAAATCCAATCCAAATCCAATCCAAATCCAATCCAAATCCAATCCAAATCCAATCCAAATCCAATCCAAATCCAATCCAAATCCAATCCAAATCCAATCCAAATCCAATCCAAATCCAATCCAAATCCAATCCAAATCCAATCCAAATCCAATCCAAATCCAATCCAAATCCAATCCAAATCCAATCCAAATCCAATCCAAATCCAATCCAAATCCAATCCAAATCCAAATCCAATCCAAATCCAATCCAAATCCTATCATGCTTTTGTCGGAGTGATACAATTCCTGAAAACACTCTCCATTGAGGATTGCTGCTACTCCGTCCACAACCTAATGGTATTATAATGCTCTTATTTCATTGACTTCCATCCGAAAGCTGGCGGTTCAGCTTCACTGGCATTCGGACCAATCAAGTCGTATTGGAATTGAAATTATGACTGTTTTATCATGATAAAGTTGTGTGCAGCAGCACTCGGGTGGCTCGTGCTCTGACTACAACTTACTACCCAATCGATGGTTATTGGCGAGGGGTCTTCTAGCTA